>NC_134483.1:309395965-309653035 GCF_040206685.1 Ascaphus truei | reverse complement strand
GCATCTCTGTAGACTTTTCTTTCTTGGATAATTTTTTTTCAATATCAGCAGTACTGTGCATGCATTTTCTTTTATCAGGTATACAAGTTGTGCAGTTGCTAGGTAAAAAAGTCTATTTGCTTTACACCATTTTCTTGCAGGGTGCAATCTCCACGCTTCAGCAACAGAATTTGGTTTTCTGCCTGAGTTCAGTAATTTTCAGTCTCATCTTTGAGTATTATGGCATTCACACTTCACACTTTGGGTGTCTGTTTTTGCTCCCAAGATAATAGGCATACTTTTTTACTTGCAGGAAAAAAAAAACCATTCTGTGCAGTGGACTATTTCTTTCATTCCCGGCAGGGTGACTCAACACTCAGCAATTGGCTTTGAAAAAAACTTTTTCCTTTATAGGGCTATTTTACACTCAGCATTTGTTTGCTAAAAATTCCCCTGCTTCAGCACAGTCTTTGTATCAATTTTCACACTTTTCTGCATATACTCCATTCACAGCTGGTAGCCCTATGCGGTGTGGCAACCTTTATTTGCAAAATCAGTACCCCTCATGGGTCACCATCTGTATTCACTGCTTCAGTGAAACTTTTGAAAACAACAAACACCTATCCCTTTTTAAGGGCTGACTCACTTCTTGAACCCTCACTATGGCTAGAAGGCAAAACCCCAGTCTCTTGGGATTGGGGAAAAGGAGTCCATCCGTGGTTTTTGTAAGTCTCAGTGCAGTGTAAGTTTCAGTGGTGTGTACCCCTTTAACTCTGCCTCTGCTGCATGAGAGATTTTTTTTTTCTTTCAAGTTATTTAGACTGTTTGTAGGCAAAAAGCATAACAAAACATTTCACATAAAAACTCCGGTCCTTTTTAACTACAAAGACACCTCTTGTCCCACCTCGGACACCAAATGTAGACGGACGTTCACAGAGGTACACAATTGGAGTCGTTATAATGTGAAATTATAATAGGCTTTATTGTGCCTTTTCCTTTTCATCAGGAAATTATCCAAACACAGGGGGAACAGAGCTTCCATTCACTTGGGAGTATTTCTAGTGAAACCCTTGCAATTAGTTCACATCTCCATTAGTTAAGCATTTCTCCCATCCCAAACACATAGCATGAAAATAAGCAGATATAAGCAGTCTCTTAATAATGAATGTCTTATCTGTTTATCAGCTGTAGAGTAAGCTTCTCTGCTCTCCTGGAACCGCACCCATGCGTGCACAGAAAAATACCAGCATCCAGGTTTAGAAGACTTATTTGGTGTCTTGCAATCAGCTCTGCTGTGTGGCTAACAGAGCTCAAGACTTATCATCTCCAGAGATCTGGGTTTCTTTTGGGCTGTCCCTCCTGGGACTCAAGAACCTCTGCTCTGTCTCTCCAAAGGTCAGCTCTCAGTCAGCTAAGGAGTTCTCACTTCCTGTTTCAAAAGACAGGCTTTCTAAGGCATCTAATCAGGCAGGTGGTGTTTTGTTAATTGACTACCAGCAGTTAACCACCACACTGCTGGATTAGAGGCACATTACCTGAACGGGAATAAGTCCCCTGTTACAGACTCCAAAACACTTTTAAATGTTGTTAATCTCTGAGGAAGCTGTCGTAGTACAGCGAAACGCATAGCGCCTCCCACAGCATAGCTGTACTACAGTTTTGTTGCTGCTCCACAACTGAAGGCACCGAATCTGCCCTGCGCATTTGCCGTCCGCTTCCTGATTCGCTCAAATCGGAAGTCGTCAGTCCCTGACCGGACGTGACGGCAGGCGCTCTCCATCGTGATCCGACGAGGGGGAACTCTGAAGTTGCTGCAAACTTACCATCCGATTACAGACTAATCTACTGCCTCATTTAAACCCTTATGTGAATTCGTTCTATGTACATATTGTGAGTACATTTCTTATGTGTTTTTAACGTATAAACCTGTTACTTTTTGATCTATACTATGGTCTCTCCTTGTCTTCTATGAAATTCATTGTGAGTGGAAGTCTTCACGAATCATCACCAATTTCAACTCCTGTTTTTGCTGTTTTATCACTTACTTGTTGTAAGTAAGCATTCTATTAGAGCCAAGACTTACCTGCACTATTATAGTGTTAACTTGCTGCACCATCATTGTTTGCTCTTATTTTTTGGGTGTTCCTGATACCATCACTCCCTTCCTACCCTGGATGCTATACTACTTGTAAGGGAATCTGTACATATTCCCTGTGAAGGTTGAGAATCATTTCAGTTACACCTTATAATTCACTTTATTAATTATTTGCACTATCACTGTTGTCTAGCGCCGTTCTAAGTCACTGGGATTCACAATCTCTGTCATGTCATGTCCCTAGTAAAAATCAGCGAAACAGTCCAAATCCATTTCCCGGATTTTTCCGAATTTGAAATTTAAAATACATTTCACGGTGTAAAATTCGCTGATGGATTGTTACAATTTCAATCTGGACAAATTAATCCAAAACCGCCATTGGAAACAATCCGCTGAAAGATTTTAACAGTCCATCCGCTAATTTCGCAATCCACGGATGGATTTGAAGAATCCTATCTGCAGATTCAATAACCCGCACATGGATTGCTGAGTCTGCGGATTTAATTCTTAAAATCCATCAACGGATTGCGGAATCCGCTATGGATTGTTGGTGTTTAAAAAAAAAAAAAATCTGGAAAAGCAAACCGTGATTTTTGAGACTGATCCCTTTAAATACGAGGAATAAATGAACCGGTCGTTCATCAAAAAAAGAAAATGATAGAAAATTAGAAAACCTTTTTTTTTTTTAAAACAATCAATTTGGAGATAAAGTAACAGGGGGAGAAATACTAGAGGCCAATGTTTAAATATTTATGTGCCAATATACAAAGAGACATTTCTATGATGAATTGAAAAAAATAGATACACTTGTTTATTGTTTATTAGTTTATTGTTAACTGGTGATAGACAAAGATGGCTAGCAACACATTATTCCTGAATTGGAGGCTTGCCGAAGATATCATGCAGAACACACCCTGGGAAGAAAGTTTGGCCAAAGGTTATTGTATGACTGCTTGCATGGATTTCCATAGAAAACAGGACACCCCTGAATAAGTACAATAAAGAAAGAAGCCCCAATGCACTTCCAATATGACTAATTATTTCTACATTTTATGCTTTTTATATAATTTTTCTCATAACTTTGGGTCATTTAGTTCAATTTTTTTGGCAAAACATTTCAAGCCTGCAACCACATCATGGTAGACCCTATTCAAAGGTCCTACACTATCAATTTTAAACCTTGTCTTTTGTATTTCTAAATAAAGCAATAATATAGCCACTAGCATGGGATGCGTGACATATATGTGACACCAAAGTGGTTAACATTTTGGAGCACTATACAGTATGACCTACAGTGCAGTTAAACTGGTTAAAAACTTGGATTGTCATAGTAAATATAGTGAGAAAACAAACTAAAGAAATATAAAGTGCAATAAAATATATACTTCCCAGCTTATTGCTACAGCAAAGGTCAACACCTCCTTTCTGCTGGGGGAAGACATCTCTCAATAGACTACTAAATTAACGTATGGGTACTTGGACCTGATGATTAAATAAAGGGAGGATAGGAGAGCTTAAGCTAAGGAGGAGGGCCACAAACCTCCCAAACAATTAATAATTAGACATTTACAATCTTAGCAAGATAAAAAAAAACACACAAATTGTATATTTATATTTTTATTTGTATCAATTGGACTGCCACTGAGAAAATGACCAAGTATACGACATGTACAATAAATAAATTGAATAAATACAGATATTCTACAACATGCGTTAGGTGATTATCACTAACTGGAAGTGCTTTGACATTTTCAAGTACAAAACGATAGTGGCAGCACTAGGGATCGAACTGGAGCACAGACGTAATTAGATTTATTTGGTACCATTCTGCATATTATCAACTTTGAGGGCTAATGGAAATTTTAGGTTGTTTTTAACCCTTGGTATGTGGTGGGGTGGCAGTGATTTATTAAGGATTAAATCCAGAGCCTGAGGTGGGAGCACTATGCTTTCTTGGTGAAGATACAGCTGAACCCCGTTATAGCGCGGTCCTCGCGGTCCACCCGAGACCACCGCGTTAATAACGGGGTCGCGAAAAAACAAAATGGCCGCCGCAAAAAAAATGTAAAAAAAAAAAATGGCCGCCGCATAAGAGCTACCGTGTCCGCCGGAGGGAAATCTGAGAACTCTCCCAGCGTTCCCAGAGCCGGTGGGGCAGCAGCAACCGCACAAATCTCTTACCTGGCATCTGGCAGCTCTGCTCCCGGTGTCTGTCAGTGTTCGGAATGCCCAGCATATCACTGCTGTGTTAGGATCACACTGCGCATGTGCATGGGATTGGGTTTCAAAGAAGAGACTGTGGCATCCCTGCTTTGTTTACATGAGCCATGTGCAATGCTCTCCACATCCAGACACATGCGCTGTTCATGGCTATGACTAAACACTACACAGACTGTATGGGCAGACAGTGTGTGTGTTAGTGTGTGTCTCAGTGTGTGTCAGTGTGTTAGTGTCATTGTGTGTGTGTTTAAGTGTGTGTAAGTGTGTTAGTGTAAGGGTGTGTTTAAGTGTGTGTCAGTGTGTTAGTGTCATTGTGTGTGTCAGTGTGTGTGTGTGTTTAAGTGTGTGTAAGTGTGTTAGTGTCATTGTGTGTGTGTTTAAGTGTGTGTAAGTGTGTTAGTGTACAGTACTTTTTGTTGTATTATACAGTATATCTTATCACTTCATTTGTGTTGCTTATTATTCAATTTTTAATCCTATTAATAAACTTTAATGTCATGTTTATGTTGAACATTTAGTGCGTCTCCATGGTTACTGGTGTCAAATGACCCCGCGGGGTCACGTTGCCATGCCGTGACGTCACATGACCCCGCTGGGTCATTACATGCCGGAACCGCAGAGGATCAGGGGGAACAGGCTGCCCACATCTCACAAGCCGCACACATGGCGCACGGCGCACGTGCACGGCGCGCTCAGACGGCCACAGCGCACGCAAACACGGCCCTCAGCCCTCACCAAGTGCAGCGAGTGCACAGAGCGCCCACAGAACACCGTGGGAACACCGTGTTTGAGAAGGGGATTACAGTGAGTAGGGAGGGGGGTTACTGGTTGAGCAGGGAGGGGGGTTACTGTTTGAGCAGGGGGGATATTTTTAGCAGGAGGGTACTGTGAGCAGGGGGGGGATACTGTGAGAGAGGGGGGGGGGGGGTACTGTAAGCAGGGGGGGTACTTTGTGAGCAGGTGTGTACTTTTAGCAAGGGGGGGTTGTGAGCAGGGTGGGGATGTTTTGTCCCAATTTATGCCCACCCCCCCAAAAAAAATAAAAAATATTTTACTAAAAAATGAAAAAAAATTTTTTTTTTAAAAACGGGAGCCACGTGAAAACCGCGTTATAACCGATTTCGCGTTATAACGAGTCGCGCTATAACGGGGTTTAGCTGTAGTGACATTCATAATAAGCAAGCAGGGTGGCTTCCAGCTTCCATTGAAAGAGTGCTTGCTGGCCTATCTTTCTTTTAATGTAATTTTAATGATTTAATGACTTTAAATGTAAGAAACAAAATATGACCACAGTTGAAAAAGAAGCGGTTAAATCATTATCCAATAATAGCCAGATAGTGATAAAGCCAGCTGACAAAGGGGGTGGGATAGTAGTCATGAATAAGGACTACTATCAGGTAGAATCCCAAAGAATATTAGGTGACAGGGATACCTATATTACACTAAAAGGTAATCCCACTAATGAGTATGGAATCATGTTATCTAAATGGTTGGAAAAAGGGTATGATAAAGGGATCATTAGTAAAAAAGAGTTGGAATTTTTAATAATAGAACAGCCAAAAATACCACTCTTTTATTTCATCCCGACTATACACAAAAATCCCTTGAGACCCCCGGGTAGAACCATTATCTTGGGTATTGGGTCCCTGACATCAAACTTATCTCAATTTGTGGATCATCTGTTACAGAAGTATGTGGTAGAAATACCATCGCACCTCAAGGACATGTCGCATGTGCTGCAGACCATTCAGGATCTCACATAGGAAGAAGGTCTGATCTGGGTCACATGCGACGTGGTATCCCTTTATACCATTATAGACCACGAAATGGGTCTGAAGGCCATAGAGTGGGTTCTGAGTAAAGATGCTAACATGGAACCCTCAGTTAGAAATTTCCTCATAGAGGCCATCAGGTATATACTCACCCACATTTACTTTTCACACGATGGCTGTTATTACCTCCAGACGTGCGGCACCGCGATGGGTACCAGGTTTGCACCAAGTTATGCGAACATTTTTATGGGCATGTGGGAAGAAAATTATATCCAGAACCACAACCCGTATAGTGCGAACCTGGTGCTTTGGAAACGCTATATCAATGATGTGCTGTGCATCTGGAGGGGCACCAATGAGGAACTAGAGGCCTTCAAGAGACATTTGAATATAAACGATTACAATATCAAATTTACGTTTAGTACTAGTCCGCAGTCTATCAATTTCCTAGATCTAACTCTTTATATAGTTGATAACGAGATACAGACCAAAACATATTACAAAGAGGTGAATGCCAACTCCTATGTTCTAGCATCCAGTCACCATCATCCTCAATGGATTAAAAACATTCCAAAAGGGCAAGCTCTTAGAGTAAGAAGAAACTGTTCACAAGTAGAAGTATATAAGGAACAGATTGAGGTTTTGGGCAATAAATGTAAGGATAGGAAATACAACGGGAGGCTTGTTAAAAATGCCATTGACCAGGCAAATAATACAGAAAGGGCATCTTTAATCCATCCCGTTAAAAAAGTAGATTTGAACACAAATAAGGTATTCCTTCCTTTCATTACGCAACTCAATGGGATGTCTAGGGATATCTCTAGGGTGTTTAATAAATATTGGGGGATCCTACAAAGAGATCCTATTCTCCAATCAATATTACCCGATAAACCGCAAATTGTGTATAAAAAAGCTCAAAACTTGAAATCACAATTGGCCCCTAGTTGCCCTAAGAAACATCAGGGGTTGGGACAAACCATGTGGTTGAAAGATCTTAAAGGTTATTTCCCCTGTAAGAAATGTATTGGTTGCAGCTATGGATCTAAATGCAAAGAATTCAGGTCCAATGTTACCGGTAAAAGCTTTGAAATTCGTACATTCATTAATTGCAAATCTAATTTTTGTGTTTACCTTTTAGAATGTCCTTGTAAGTTACAATATGTGGGCAGAACAGGGAGACCACTAAAAAGAAGATTCGCCGAACATGTGTACAACATCAAGAATGGTTTGGAGACACACAGTGTGTCCAACCATTTTAAGACCCATCATAATACAGTATGTCTCCTGAGGGACTCACATGTATCGGCATAGATTGCCCTAAGGTTGGTGCTAGAGGGGGGGATAGATTACAGAGAGTCTCTCAGCAAGAGATCTTCTGGATCTATACTTTAAAAACCCTCTCCCCCAAAGGGTTAAACATTGATTTCGGTCTAGCATCATTCCTCTAAAAGGTCTTTATTACAAATATTGTTTTATTACTATAATCTGGTCTAGTAATTGCACAGTTATTTTCTTTTCATTCACTCATAATCAGTTTATTCATATTTCATTCAATGCAATTTCTATGTAAGTGTGATTTTATGTGTTCTTAATTGAATCATGGGTCACTTCAGAAGTGAATACTTTTAACCCCACTGGTGTTAGTCATCAGGATAGTAGAATCACTCTTCTACTAATAGTCCCATGCGGTTCCTTCATATAAGGGGTTAACATGCGGCTATAAAACACACACGGGATTGATGAGGCTCCACAATCCCCTGACGAAGTGACGTTCCCTGTCACGAAACGCGTAGGGAGGAGCCTAAAGAGGTACTGCCCTAGACACTCCAGCTGCCAGTCAAGAACGGAGACGGTGACGTCATCCAAGCCGTGCCGGAACCACGCGAGGTACACGCGATACCGGAAAGGGCATTCAGAGACTGAACGCGGCTGCTGGGTGTGCTGGGTCGGGCACTTCTAATTTGATTTTACACTCACCTTCCTTTGTGAGTATTTTATTGTTTTAGGTTATAGGCGTCATTAAAGTTTTTTATTATTGCGCAATCCTCTGTTCTTCTTTCATCCCTCACCGGAGAATAAGTTACAGGAATCCTAAGGCAGACCCAGGAGACATCTTTCCTGAGAGGGAGACTTTTCCTATATCCACGGAAGCTGAGGATACCACGAGGGGTTCGTGCCAGGGACCCGGAAGGCTCCAAGCACAGTTTCTCTCCCCTGTATGCGACCTACCTACTTCTAGTAAGTAGGCAATTTACTGAGTTCAGAGAATAAGGGTGCATTTGGCTGTTAAACAATACTGCGCAATGTCCTTTTTCTCTGCTTCATGTCTTATATCTACAGGGTAACATTACACTGTGAAGAGGACTGTTTTGCTCTGTGAACTGTGATTTTGAGTATATTTCTCATCGGCTAACCAATTAAGTTTGCAAGAACTAGGACTTTACTCTATTATATATCCTTTATTGGACGTTATATATACACATGCGCCAGGTTCCGATTCTATATTTGTATTTTTATATTTCTTTTTTTAACGTTTGACCGAATTACTTTTTCTAAAGAGTTTGGGATCCCTTGGATATTGGCTCGAGAGGGGAATCCAAGAAGCAGGATGATAGGATGTCAATTACGCACAGGAAGAACCAGGGGAGCAGTTGTACCTTGAAAATAAAAACAAAATCTACATAGTGCAAATATGTCAACACAGTGAAGTGGTTTCTAAAAACTTAGAAAACTGAAGCAAGGCTATATCACGTATAGCCAGCAAGCTAATATGGTAAAAACCACAGGAGGAGCTTCGATCTCAAGAAGAGACAGGTAGACAGAGCCACGGATAAAAAAAAGCACTTTATCCACACACAAATAGGATGGAGGCTTACAAGATCTGAATGGATAAACAGCATTGGGAGTAAGTGATCTTCCGATCCCTTCACGTCGCTTCTGCTGCTGCACGCCGCCCGACTGTGTCTCGAACAGCCGTCACGTCACTTCCGGGATTCCGGCCGGTTGGAGATGGCGTCACGGACTCAGTGTTCTCTCTCCCTCTCAGTCGTAGGGTCACGCTCAACGCGTTTCGACGTTCTAAATGACGTCTTCATCAGGAGTAGCTATGACCTGCTCTAGGGGGCTTTTTATACCCACTTGAACTTATATTAACCCCTCCTCCAAAAGGTTAACTATTAAAACACCCTAGCTTATGGGCAGCTTACATATCTCCCCCATATGTCTAGGTGTTGTATTAAGAACAGAAAATTTATACAATTCTTAAAATATCCATAATAAAAAGATTCTCCTTTAAACTACATAAGGGAAGAATCATACTTTTACTATTACATACAATTTTATTATTATACACAAAAATTAAAAGGTCACAATATTAAAACATATTCCTATACTTAGATAAGGAACGACGATTGATGTATCTTAAAAGTATAAAACAAAAAGGAATTAGGTGAAGAAACAACTTTTTAAACAGGAATTTTATATCTCATACATCAATATACTTAATAAACTGTACACATACAAAGCAGATGATACAAATATAAAAAAAAAATTTGAATAGTTTTATCTTAAAAAAAGGTTTCCTATAAAAAAATTTTTTAAAAAATTTATAAAGAGGGGGGCGTGTCCAGGACGCCGATGAGAGAGGCTGTGTAGAAGAGGAGCTCCACAGACCCTGATATAATAAGAGCAGAATAAGCGCTTTTCCCCCCCTAAAAACATCCACAATTGCTGCCGCAAATCCCCCTAATACCCCTAGCAACAAGAATGGCGAGCAAATCCAAGTCCCAAGCCAACCCAGGAGTCGCTAAGTACTTCTGACCCTCCCAGAAGAGCTCAGAAGCTGCATTAAGATCACAAGATGGCTCCGCGAGCACACGTGGGCCCAAGCAGGGAACAACCGAACGGAGCAATACGGCTACCCCACCACAGCCGGAGGAAGTACTCACAAGAGCATTTATGCAGGAGATGATCTCCACAATGCTAAATAAACTTCACTCCTCACTGCAAGATGACCTGCGGGCCGCGGTAAAAGAACTTAAACAGGAAATAACGGGCCTAACGGAGCGCACCACGGCCCTTGAGCTTAAAATGGCCGAAACCACGCAATCCCAGGATGAGGCAGCCAACGAAATATTTTGACTAGGCGCAGAGGTAAACAGCCTAAGAGACTGCCTTGAGGACCAGGAAAATCGCGACAGGCGCCAGAATATTAGAATCCGGGGCGTCCCGGAGGCGGTTCTGCCTGGTCAGCTCAGGTCATATCTCCAGGACTTTTTTGTCTCAATGTGCCCCGACCTCACACCAAAGGACATAGAGATGGATAGAGCCCATCGCGCCCTGGGGCCACGCTCCGAAGATCCCAACCGAACAAGGGACATAATAGCCCGCATTCACAGATACACAATAAAGGAACAAATAATGGAGGCATGCAGAACCAAAGAGATCATCAAATTCCAGGATTCTCACCTCCAAATTTATAATGATTTGTCAAAGCGCACAGTACTGCGGCGCAAAGAGATGCAACCATTAACTTCCTTGCTCCGCGAGAAAAAGATCAAGTACAAATGGGGCTTCCCATTTAAGCTGTCAGTACAAAAAAAGGGTAAATATCTCACAATCAGACACCCGGAGGATATCCCGCGGTTCGCAAAAGCCCTGGACCTAAGCCTCCCTGCCGACTGGATCCAAGTTTCCCCCCACTCTCAGGGGCAGCATGCAGAAGAACCCCAGATCAGAGCATCAGAGAGGCTGGCAGGCCAAAAACAACCGCGACCTAGATAGGAACCGCAGCAATCACTTACCTCAGTTACCTCCAAGTTCATTCCCTCACCCAGTTGACCTGAGCAGCAACCGAAGAAGTTCCCCTTAAAAGTCCCTCCTGTCCCATGAGGCGACGCAATCCTGGATGTGACATCCGCAGATTCTGCAGATCGGAGAAGCGGGAACCCCGGACGCAAGCAACAGACAAGCAGCCCAGCGGACGCACCACAAAGAAAAGGGAGATAACAGCCAACGGACGTCCTGTGCTTTACCTCACCTCGCCAACAATCACAGCCTAACAAAGGAACTGGACGAAACAGCGAGCAACAGCACCGGAGGAGACGAACCGCAGCCGCGGAGGAATCTGTGAACGGAGATGGGGCGCAAAAGTCGATCCCCGCTGAGGCGGATGCGCACATCTCTTCCTTTTCTTTTTTCGCCATACCATCCACACGGGCCCGCACTGCCCGGACCGGGAGGAGAGAGGCCAGATATGCCACGAGAGGAGCGGCGCTGGCGGGTCCTGACAACACGGCACGCGGACCCTCCCTTCACGACACACTCTCCACTACATCCCCCCCTCCCCCGGGCAGAGAGCAGAGGTATCCGGTAACTGTGAGTGCTTTTACCCTCGCAAAGCGAGAAGGCCCGCAGGCCGCTTACCCGCTTGGGTCAGGACACTAAGCGCAGATACAGCGCAAAGTGCAGACTCACAAAAATCCGACTCATAGGCAGATATATGTAAAGACTGGGAACACTGTACAAAGTTGAGAACTGTTCATTATACCGTTTATTAAAATATTCTATATATATAAAATATATATATAAAAGATGTGACAACCTAAACTATATTATGACAAGATGCATCCCACTCCCCTTCCCCCCTCCCCTTCTCTACCTACCCCCCCAACCCTGAAGGCCATCTCCCCCCCCCCCTCACCCGACACCCTATACCCCCCCCTCCCTCCCCATAATCCCCCCTCGACCCTTTCCCCCCTCCCCCACACACCCCTCCCCCCCTCCGAGCACGTAGTGGGTAAGCCCCACAAGCTCATTCAGAAACAAGGTTGCAAGCAATTGGCCAATATCCCCATGACAACGCTCCACAAAGCTATGCTGAACAACTTTACAGTGATATGTGAAAATGTTAATATAAAAACGTATTACAAAAATATGATAAGATGTACCCCCTCCCCCCTCTCCCTGTGCGTCTCCCATCCCCCCCCCTGTCCCCCATCACCCCCCCTCCCTCCTCCCCTCCCCCCTCCCTCCTCTCCTCCCCTCCCCCCCATCCACCTCCCTCCTCCCCCCCTCCCCCCCTAGAATGAAATGGTTGAATGCTGAAGAGCAAATCAATGGTCACAGAAAGGCAGCCACAACGAGCTACCAAGTGGCACAACATGAGCCCATGTGAGCCCACTCAGAGCCAAAGCAGCAACTAACGGATCCATATTTCTATAGATATGCTTCACAAAGGGTACTATGATCAATACTGTAAAAATTTACTGTAATACCAAGATAAGTTGTCCCCCTTCCCCCTCCCATTGTACCCCCCTCCACCACCCCTTCCCCTACTTCCCCCGCCCCTCCCCCCCCTACCACTCCCTCACCCCCCTTCCCCCCTCCCTCCATTCCCCTCCTCCTCCCCCCCCTCCCCCCTCCTCACCACCTTCCCCCCCCTCCCCGCCCCCTCCCCCAAGTTTTGCCACCCACCCCCTCTCTCCCTCGCCTCCCCTCTCTCTCCCCCCCCCTCTGACCTTCCCCCCCCCCCACCTCCCCTCCTTTCCTACCCCCCCCTTCACCAAGACCAAAGTCCCCTCTAACAGGTGATACCAGCAAAGGAAAGCAACAAAATGCAGAAGAATGTACAAATGCAATGTATGTAACTTTAGAGCGATAAGGGTTGACATAGGAAATGTACCTGAGATCCCCTCCTGCTTCTACCCCCCCCCCCTTTTTTTTTTTTTTTCCCTCCCTGCTCTGAACAAGAACCCCTCCCATATCACCCCGAATTTGACCTGGTACTAGACGACCAGTAGAAGAACAAACAAACAAATAAAAGGGCCCAGACCACACAACTGACACATACAGCATGTCAACCAGCAATTTAGACTATAGCCCATTAAACCACCCCTCCCGGCTTCCCTGCCCTCCTCCCCCCCCCCTGCCACCTCCCTCCCCCCCACACCATTCCCACACCCACCCCCACAACCCCCCCCCACTCCTTACGAACACAACACGGCACGCGCCAGAACCAAACCAAAGACTCACAAGAGGGAAACGGCGCATAATGTTAACAACCCAGGGTCTGGACCCCTCGACTGCACACCGGTCATTGACACCGGACCCACCCCAGAAGGGCACGTTGCCCAAAATGCCGGTTGCCCAAGGAACTGGCAACACTGCATTAGGCCCACACAAGGACCTAATCCTACCTTCTCTCTATCTGCTGGTTCTGTCCCAGCAGATCTTTACCCCCCTCCCTCCCCCATCCTACCCTCCCCTCCTGGCAACCCACAGACAGCCACCAGAATACAAACAGGCGGAACACACCCGCCCCCGGTGAAACACGCAGACAGAACCACTGCAGACACCCAGAAAATAAAAGCAAGATCTCCCCGAATGGGAACGGCGAGATCCCAAGATCCCCCCCCCACAAAAAACCCACAATGACATCTACTGCACCAATAAAGATCCGCTCACTAAATGTCAAAGGACTACACAATAATAGGAAGCGGAGGCTAGCCCTCCATGATATGAAAAAATCAGGGGGAGACATCATATTCCTACAGGAGACCCACTTCACATCTCAAGACCCCCCAAATTTATTCAAAAAAACATTCCCAACATGCTTTTTTGCATCATTCAGTAGTAAAAAAAGGGGTGTAGCTGTCCTAATCAGACAAGGCACTCCATTTAATCATATCAAAACAACAGCAGATCCAGAGGTTAGATTCCTAATGGTATATGGCTCCCTAGCGGGCTCAGCAATCGCACTGATCAATGTATATGCCCCAAACGAGAATCAAACAGAATTTTTACAAACAGTACTCAAAGGCGTTGACCCGGGATATCTGTCATCGATGATAGTGGGGGGAGACCTAAATATGGTTCTAAACCCCACCGAGGACAGATCGACCACAATGGGTCCCCCCCGTACAACCCACTCCCAAATCAAGGGGAAAAGGTTTAGGGGCATCCTGAGCGAGTTCTCACTGGTGGACGTTTGGAGAACCCAACATCAGGGCCAGAGAGACTATACATTCTACTCAGCAACTCACCAGACCTACTCTCGAATAGACCACTTCTTGACCACTAAAAATGTGATGGCGGCAGGCATTGAATCAGACATTGGCTCAATCACATGGTCCAACCACGCCCCGATTACTTTGACACTGTCAATCCCTTTCGAGAAAACAACGAGTTACTCCTGGAGACTAAATGATTCACTGTTAAATCATCCTGCGATAGAAAGAGAGATTAGATCTTCACTTAAGGACTATTTCTACTTCAACGAAGGAACAGTCTCCTCTCCAGCAATCCTGTGGGAAGCCCATAAGGCAGACATCAGAGGAAAAATTATCTCCATCGCATCCCACAGGAAAAAAGCCCGCCAAAAACTAATCAAAGAGCTCACAGATAGCATAAAAACAATAGAACAAGCCCACAAGGCTAACCCCTCCAAAAAAATATACAAAACATTGTTAACAGCCAGAACAAAACTTAGACAAACCCAGCTGGAGGATGTTGAAAAGGCCCTAAAATGGACCAATCAACAATACTATGACAAGGGTAACAAGGCCGACAGACTCCTGGCCAGTAAATTGAGAGGGGTACAAAAGAGATCCCAAATAACGGCGATCAAGAGAAGATCTGGCGAGATACAATATAGTGACAGCAAAATTGCTATGGAATTCACAAAATACTATACAGAACTATATAATTTAAGATCTAAAAACGGCCGACCTGAACCAATAGCATCAGAATTGATAACGCAATATTTAAACAAATGCCATCTCCCCACATTAATGGAGGAGGAAAACACAGTCCTCAACGCTGAGATCTCAAAAGAGGAACTGGAAGAGGCGGTCAAATCTTTAAAAATCACTAAGTCTCCTGGTCCTGACGGTTTCACCAATGTCTATTATAAGAGATTCTTGCCTACTCTATCCACGCATCTCCTGAAAACATTTAATTATTTCATGGAAGGGAACCAAATCCCGCCAACAATGTCTCTGGCTAACTTAGCTATTATACACAAAGATGGCAGAGACCCGATGCAGTGTGGAAGCTACCGTCCAATCTCCCTCCTCAACAGTGATCTCAAATTATATAGCAAAATACTAGCAAACCGATTAAACCCCATCTTACCGAGATTATTCAATATTGACCAGGTAGGATTTGTCGCGGGCAGGCAAGCCTCAGACAATACCCGGAAGATAATTAATTTTATTGACCATGTTCACCTCACAGGCACCAAAGTACTCCTGTTAAGCCTAGACGCAGAGAAGGCGTTCGATAGAATAAACTGGCAATTCCTGGACCAGACTATGCGCAAATTTGGCTTTAAAGACGCATACTTAGAGGGGGTCCGTAGACTATATCAAAACCCGTCAGCTACAGTAAAATTACCAGGGGGCAATAACCAGAGATTCGAGATCACAAATGGAACTCGACAGGGATGCCCTTTATCTCCTCTCCTCTTTGCGCTAACGATCGAACCACTAGCATCGGCAATTCGGCTCAATACTGACATCCAAGGAATAGAAATCGGTCAAAGGCAGCATAAAATATCCCTATTCGCAGACGATGTCATTCTAACCCTATCAAAACCCCAAATCTCCCTACCCAACCTTCAAAAAGAACTCCGGGATTTCGGGAAAATCTCAGGATATAAAATAAATAGTGATAAATCAGAAGCTTTGAACCTAAGCCTGCCAGAGCCAGAGGTGAATCTCCTCAAACTAAACTTTAATTATCGTTGGAGCTCCTCTTGTATCAAATACTTGGGAGTTAAGATATCGAGGACCTACCAATCTTTATACCAACATAACTATCCGACCCTGTTCAAAAAAATCAAACAAGATTTAGAAAAATGGGGAGAATATCAGATATCATGGATTGGGAGAATGATCTCGGTTAAAATGAATATACTCCCTAGATTACTGTACTACTTCCAGACTCTCCCGGTCCACATCCCTGGCTCAGAATTGAAAAACATCCAAAAACTAATCTTCCACTTTATTTGGCAAGGAAAAAAACCAAGAGTCACTAGAAGAGTTCTCTTGGCCTCAAAGGGGAGAGGAGGAATGGGAGTTCCAGACATCACAAGATACTACCTGGCTGCACAACTGAGACAGGTAGTAGTCTGGAATGCCAACCCAAACCAATATTGCTGGCTAGACATAGAAACTCAATATGCCGGGACGCCTTCGCTGCCGGCTTGCCTTTGGTCTCTAAGCAGGGAGGACATGCAGAATAACAAATTCAAATTAGGCCCGATGAGACACACATGGGAGACCTGGACGAAATGCAAATTCAAATTTAAGCTCACAACATCTCACTCTCAACTTACGCCAATTCACAAAAACCCGAAATTCCCACCTGGCTGTGAGCCCAGACAATTCGACGAATTCAAAGCCAAAAATATCAATGCGATTGCCGACCTCTTGAGCTTCGGGAAGTTCCTGAGCTTCCAAAACCTACGATCTAAATATGAAATAGTAGGGCTGAATGTGTTCAAATACCTACAAATTCGGCATTTCATTCAAACTTTAACCCCAACGTTGGAATTTCCCCCTCTCACTAGCTTCGAGCAGCTCTGCCGTGAGACTGCCCATAAGAAAGGTCTTATATCACAAATTTGCTCAGAAATGGAGATAGCTATGGATCCCCCCACGCATGACTATATGCTGCATTGGGCAGCAGAATTGGAAATAGATATAGACCGAGAGGACTGGGAAAGTATTTGGGAAAATGCCTCAGGAACTTCCATATGTACCACAATCAAAGAAAACATATACAAAATACTATTCCGCTGGTATCTTACCCCAGTTCGAATAAATCAAATCTACCCTCTGGCTTCCGATCTATGCTGGAGAGGCTGCGGTCAAAAGGGAGACATGGCCCACATCTGGTGGACCTGTCCGGAAATACAGAAGTACTGGGAAACTATACAAAAATTAATAAAAGAGGTCACAGACCTCACAATACCCATTGACCCGCTGACCTACCTGCTGGCCAGACCCATAGAAGTGCTGGATCGACCAACAGGCAAATTAGTCTCCTTTATCCTGACAGCGGCTAGGTGTGCGGTGGCAGCCGCCTGGAAGAAGGTGTCTCCCCCTCCAAACAGACAGTCAAAAAAAGGGTGCAAGAGGTGATGGACATGGAAAGACTATCAGCCTTCCTGAAAAGGTCCACCACCTCTTTCAACAATACCTGGGACTCATGGCTAACGTATATGCTCCCCCAACGCCAAAATGCCCCATAGTAATAATAAACAAAGATCCAAATTAAGGCAGCCAAGAACAGGGAGACAATCCCCCCCCTCCCCTATCTCAACCCCCCCTCACCCCCTACCCCCCCCCCCTCTATCACTCTCTCTCCCCTTTTCTGTTTCTTAACCCGCACTTCCCCGACAGACCTCTGAAGGTCAGGGGAATGTTGGGACTTTCTCCCCCACCTCAGACAAAAACCAGAAAAATTGTATTAGGCCAAAATGTTGACAAATATTCAAAAAGCAAGGTTTAAGCTCGCATGGTAGGAACAAGTCCTAGGTAGAGATGATCTCCCTGGCAGGTGATGCCTCTGCTCCACTGCGGCTCAGACACCAGTCAGTCCTTACGATGGTAACCGGAACAGCTCCGGCCGTGGGGGCTGGTGTGCGGGGTCCACAGCTCTGCACCGCGTGTAGACACACGCCTCACTTCCTCCTACGGAGCAACAGGAAGTCTCTGCGCGCCCGCGCGCGATAGTGCCCGTTGCCTTAAAGGAACAGCTGGCAGGCTGAAGGGAAAGTTGGGCTCCAAGGCCAAATGTCCTTAAACGTCCAAAGTCAGTCAAATAGTGGCTGTGCCACTAGCCCTACGCGTTTCGTAGATGTCACTCTACTTCCTCAGGGGCTTTAATGTGGTGTCCTGAGGTCAGTCAGTATAATGCAGGTATGGTTAATGTTAAACACAGTTTGATGTTACACAGCTATGGACAGTCTCTGTTTAACAGCTCCATAGCTGTGTAACATCAAACTGTGTTTAACATTAACCATACCTGCATTATACTGACTGACCTCAGGACACCACATTAAAGCCCCTGAGGAAGTAGAGTGACATCTACGAAACGCGTAGGGCTAGTGGCACAGCCACTATTTGACTGACTTTGGACGTTTAAGGACATTTGGCCTTGGAGCCCAACTTTCCCTTCAGCCTGCCAGCTGTTCCTTTAAGGCAACGGGCACTATCGCGCGCGGGCGCGCAGAGACTTCCTGTTGCTCCGTAGGAGGAAGTGAGGCGTGTGTCTACACGCGGTGCAGAGCTGTGGACCCCGCACACCAGCCCCCACGGCCGGAGCTGTTCCGGTTACCATCGTAAGGACTGACTGGTGTCTGAGCCGCAGTGGAGCAGAGGCATCACCTGCCAGGGAGATCATCTCTACCTAGGACTTGTTCCTACCATGCGAGCTTAAACCTTGCTGTATGTAAGTAGGGCTCCAATTTTTGTGCTCCGGATGACCTGCGGTTCCTTGTATTTGCCATTGTCGGTCTTGGCATAGTTATTTTTAATAAATAATTATTTTAATAATCGCTAGGATTCTTAACTGTTTGTGTGTATTAGTGCAGTACTGCTTACCCTACAGTGTTGCGCTATGATTTTTGTTTGTTTGTGTTCTTTTCTTTGCATGGTCTGTCGAGCAAGTGTGCGGATCCCTTGAGGAGTACAGGACATTCCACTGACTATTTGGCGCCAGGTTTTTCTTTATTTTGGTTTATTCTGTTAGTACTGGCAGTATCACCGGGCAGCCATCCTTTATTATAAGTTTTTTAATATCACACTGTGTATTACACTTTAGCGCTAGTTCACATTTTTTTTCTTCACCAAATATTCAAAAAGCTGTAAATGTTATAAATGCCTAATAAAAAACTTTGAAACAAAAAAAAAAAATTTATAAAGAAATTTATAAAAAAGCGCCCAATTCAAAGTCTACGTTTAGGCCCTGAGGAACTAAAGTTTTCAATGAAAAAATCCAAAAGCTTTCTCTTTTCTTAAGTGCAGTATTTCTGTCCCCACCTCTCCAATGGGGCAGTACATGCTCAAGGACAGTGAACCTCAGGCCTGATGGGTCACCGTTATGTTTTAAAATAAAATGATGGGATAGTAGGTGGGTGGTTACCCCTCTTCTAATGTTACCAATGTGTTCTAAAACACGTGTACTTATGGGCCGAGTGGTTTGACCCACATACTGTAGCCCACAAGGACATTGTATTAGGTAAATTACATGATCAGATTTACATGTGGTATGCTGTTTTATCTGAAATTTTTTCTTAGAGATATTTGACATAAACCCAAATTTGTCATCTGCTTTGTATTTACATGCAGTGCATGTTGTGCATCCAAAAAAAACCTTGATTTGTGGCAACCACCTATTATTATTGTTACTAATCTTAGGTAAGGCGCTTGGTGCTAGTTTATTTTTTAGAGTATTAGCTTTTTTTTAAATTACCATCGGTTGATCAGGGACCATGTCACCCAATATTGGATTGTTCTTTATGATATGCCAATATTTGCGGACTATTTTAGTTATCTTCTCAGACTGTCTATTATAGTTTGTTATAAAAGTGAAGTCAAAGTTTTTTTTAGCCTTTGTTTTCACATTTTCTGTCAAAAGGTTTGTTCTTTCTAAAACTTCTACTCTTTCTACTGCATCTTTGATTATTTTATTTTCATAGTTTTTTTCTTTAAATCTATCTTGCATAAAAAGAGATTGTTCCTGAAGGTATTATTATTGGAACAATTTCTTCTGATGCGCCTCAGTTGTCCATATGGCACATTTTTTAGCCATTTGGGGTGATGGCAGCTAAGGGGGGATATATAGTTATTTATATCCACCTCTTTGAAGAAAGTCTGAGTGCTGATTGATCCACCATCAATGATGACAGTTATGTCAAGAAAGTTAACCCTTTCCTGACTATATTCACAGGAAAATTTTAGGTTCAGGGTATTATCATTTAGATAGTGGATAAATCTCACCAGACTTTCTTCATCTCCTCTCCATATAAAGAAAATGTCGTCAATGTAGTGCCGCCACAGGCACAAGTCAGCACTCAGCTCCGCAATGGACCAAATATAGTCCTCCTCCCATGCACCCATGAGAAGATTTGCGTAGCTGGGTGCAAATCTCGTGCCCATGGCGGTGCCACACTTCGGGAGATAATATGTACCCTCAAATGAAAAATAGTTATGTTCAAGAATAAACTTGATACCATCCAGGATAAAGTTGGCCTGTTCATGGGGCATGTTAGAATCTCTTGACAAAGCTCTGTCTATAGCCTCATGCCCATCTCTGTGGCTAATGCACGTATATAGAGAGGTTACATCACACATAGCTAAAAACCACACTTCTTCCCATTTCTGACCTGCCAGAATACGCAGGATATCCGTCGGAGCTGAGTGCTGACTTGTGCCTGTGGCGGCGCTACATTGACGACATTTTCTTTATATGGAGAGGAGATGAAGAAAGTCTGGTGAGATTTATCCACTATCTAAACGATAATACCCTGAACCTAAAATTTTCCTGTGAATATAGTCAGGAAAGGGTTAACTTTCTTGACATAACTGTCATCATTGATGGTGGATCAATCAGCACTCAGACTTTCTTCAAAGAGGTGGATATAAATAACTATATATCCCCCCTTAGCTGCCATCACCCCAAATGGCTAAAAAATGTGCCATATGGACAACTGAGGCGCATCAGAAGAAATTGTTCCAATAATAATACCTTCCAGGAACAATCTCTTTTTTTGCAAGATAGATTTAAAGAAAAAAACTATGAAAATAAAATAATCAAAGATGCAGTAGAAAGAGTAGAAGTTTTAGAAAGAACAAACCTTTTGACAGAAAATGTGAAAACAAAGGCTAAAAAAAACTTTGACTTCACTTTAATAACAAACTATAATAGACAGTCTGAGAAGATAACTAAAATAGTCTGCAAATATTGGCATATCATAAAGAACGATCCAATATTGGGTGATATAGTCCCTGATCAACCGATGGTAATTTAAAAAAAAGCTATCACCAAGCGCCTTACCTAAGATTAGTAACAATAATAATAGGTGGTTGCCACAAATCAAGGTTTTTTTTGGATGCACAACATGCACTGCATGTAAATACAAAGCAGATGACAAATTTGGGTTTATGTCAAATATCTCTAAGAAAAAATTTCAGATAAAACAGCATACCACATGTAAATCTGATCATGTAATTTACCTAATACAATGTCCTTGTGGGCTACAGTATGTGGGTCAAACCACTCGGCCCATAAGGACACGTGTTTTAGAACACGTTGGTAACATTAGAAGAGGGGTAACCACCCACCTACTATCCCATCATTTTATTTTAAAACATTACGGTGACCCATCAGGCCTGAGGTTCACTGTCCTTGAGCATGTACTGCCCCATTGGAGAAGTGGGGACAGAAATACTGCACTTAAGAAAAGAGAAAGCTTTTGGATTTTTTCGTTGAAAACTTTAGTTCCTCAGGGCCTAAACGTAGACTTTGAATTGGGCGCTTTTTATAAATTTCTTTATAAATTTTTAAAAAAATTTTTTTATAGGAAACCTTTTTTTAAGATAAAACTATTCAAAAATATTTTTTATATTTGTATCATCTGCTTTGTATGTGTACAGTATATTAAGTATATTGATGTATGAGATATAAAATTCCTGTTTTAAAAGTTGTTTCTTCACCTAATTCCTTTTTGTTTTATACTTTTAAGATACATCAATCGTCGTTCCTTATCTAAGTATAGGAATATGTTTTAATATTGTGACCTTTTAATTTTTGTGTATAATAATAAAATTGTATGTAATAGTAAAAGTATGATTCTTCCCTTATGTAGTTTAAAGGAGAATCTTTTTATTATGGATATTTTAAGAATTGTATACATTTTCTGTTCTTAATACAACACCTAGACATATGGGGGAGATATGTAAGCTGCCCATAAGCTAGGGTGTTTTAATAGTTAACCTTTTGGAGGAGGGGTTAATATAAGTTCAAGTGGGTATAAAACGCCCCCTAGAGCAGGTCATAGCTACTCCTGGTAAAGACGTCATTTAGAACGTCGAAACGCGTTGAGCGTGACCCTACGACTGAGAGGGAGAGAGAACACTGAGTCCGTGACGCCATCTCCAACCGGCCGGAATCCCGGAAGTGACGTGACGGCTGTTCGAGACACAGTCGGGCGGCGTGCAGCAGCAGAAGCGACGTGAAGGGATCGGAAGATCACTTACTCCCAATGCTGTTTATCCATTCAGATCTTGTAAGCCTCCATCCTATTTGTGTGTGGATAAAGTGCTTTTTTTTATCCGTGGCTCTGTCTACCTGTCTCTTCTTGAGATCGAAGCTCCTCCTGTGGTTTTTACCATATTAGCTTGCTGGCTATACGTGATATAGCCTTGCTTCAGTTTTCTAAGTTTTTAGAAACCACTTCACTGTGTTGACATATTTGCACTATGTAGATTTTGTTTTTATTTTCAAGGTACAACCGCTCCCCTGGTTCTTCCTGTGCATACTGTTTCCCTGGACCTTGAAACAGTCCATCTAAGGGTTTGAGTGATTTTATTGTACCCATATTGCACTTGTTTAATTTGACTTTATTATTCACTTTGCACATTTTGTATATTTTATACACATTACACATTAACCTTAAGTATTAGAGCGCCATCTACTGCCTGTTTGCTCGGATGTCAATTACGGCAGCACAGCTGGAGAAGATGACATTGGATGTTGCTTTTCAGTTTTTTAGGTCATTTGTTTTAATATTGCTTGCCACCTTGGTTTGGCCTTATTGGTGTGTTATGGAATAGCAACTTTATTTGTGTATCCATGAAAAGTGAAGGGTGTTTGAAGAGTAAAGTTGTGGTATTGTTAACTAGCCATCTTATTTTCAAATCAGATCGACAAAAATGGATTGACAAGGAGATATGATGTTCCTTTGGGAATTGGAGGGAAGTTTGTTCTACACCTCACGATCTCTTTTACCATTACTTGTGGTCTTACATAAAGTTATTTTCTTGATTTGACAATACATCAAATTTTACTTTTCTTGCAAATTGATTAATTCCCAAAGAACCTGACTCAGAAAATCATTCTGTCTACAAACAACGTTCACAGTATTGTTACAGTGAAATAAGTACTTTATGTGTTTGCAGACTAAGAAGTACTGACAAAAAATGGGGGCATTTTCTACCAAAAAACATTTCTAGAGAAAACGCTTGAGATCAAAGTATTTAATGATGAAATACAAAGTAATACTCGTAACCACGCCCATGTTTTTCTTACAAAAAGAGCCGCTGTGAGAAAGAAATATATATAAATAAAGATGGTTCTGTGTTAGCCTCTAAAGTCGATAGAAAGCAAGGCTTTTGTAAAGAATAAAAATAATATAAAAGTAAAGGAAAAGTAATACTCTTAATGGATAGCTAATATTAGAAAGAGTATAAGCTTTCAGGACCCATCAGGTTCCTTTTCAGGGGTGCTAAAAAGTGCATGAAACTAAAAATAATAACTGTGTGAGGGGTACCTGAGATTTAACAGTTTTTTTCTATTGGGTGATGCCTTAAACATGATGTAGTTATACATACATTTTTTAAACTTCTCACAAATATCTTCAGATCTACTGTACTGTCTGCATGTTTTATTTTAGTTTTTGCTATATACCAAGCAAGAACTTTATAATGGCACTGAGACACAGGATGTGTAAATGCCTGATTTTCTGACATTTCTGTGCAGATGACTATCTGTTTATTTGCCCCTTGAGATTTCAAACAATGCTACTTTAAATATAGTACATAACTCAACATTGAACAGCTGGTATTAAATTGTGTCAGTTATGTCTACTTTAATAAGACCATCATGAGAATTATACATATATGTTTCTGTAAACATCGAGGACTCTTCTTCATTCATGACCTTAAATCAATCTTCTTTATTCAGTATAATAAATTTATTTTAAGGTCGGATTTTTCCCTGAATCAAATCTTCAGTAATACTGTTTGCTGCAATGGATTGCTGCCTTTTCCATTAGCTTTATTGTTATCATCAAATGATGCATTGGCGGCTCAGCTTAGAAATCCCTGCCTGAGTAAATGGATTAGACTCTCTGGTGCCAGCTTTTGTGATAAATTTCTACCAGTTGTATTTTTATACAAATCCATTTTTTGTTTGGGCATACTAAACTGAAATGCAGTGTAGTTTGAATTTGAAAACCTATAGAGCAATGCAGATGAAATAAAAAAAAATAGGTAAAATGCATTGCTTATTAAGACCGATAATGAAAAGCTAATAATGGATTTTCATAGTTAAATATTGCATTTGATTATTGCATGACAATTCCGAAATGTCCTCAATCAGTTCTAAAGGAATATGTCCTCAAACCATTGGTGAACGACTTAACTACTGATGTAGTCTAATTAAGTTTCCCCCCTGGCTGAGGGGTGACATGGAAAAATGCACCTTCTTAGAGTCATGGAAATTGCTTTTTTACCTGCAGCGTACTGTAGGGGAAGGTTGATACTGTATATCTAGATTTCAAATAATTAATATTAAACTGAAACGTCTTATATAAAATGACATTTTATATGTAACCCCATTTTTTGCATATCAGAATGTTAACAGGCTAAATCTCATAATCCCTATACAGTATATTTGAAATCAGATTAAAGGGGCACACAGTTCGTCTCTCAGATTTCTGACAAGACGTTTTAGGGCCTCATTCTATTAGCTTCGATAAAGTCACTGCGAAATCGAAAGTTTTGGCATGACCTTCCTCACGGTTTGAAATTTGAGTTATAACGGTATTCAGAAAGAGTTACCGCGTCAGATACCGTTAGGCAGCAAAATGCCATACCGCTCGGGATAGCAGCGTCATTATCCCTTTCACTAAGTAAGAGTTGCTCAGAGAGAGCGGCATCTCCCTGCACAGCTCTTACAGGTGATTGGTTACAGGATACTGGGGAGCGTAGGTATATATAAAAAAGAGCAAACACAAGCATATAGTGCAAATATATCTGTTCAATTGGTGTGGTTCTTAGAACAAAATAGCCCAATGAGATTTCAATTTACAGATTTCTCAAAGGACTCGTTTATGTACAGGTAAAGGTATCTTTGTGAGATATGTGGTAAACATCCAAATCTCCCCTGGATCGATGTGATGGGACCTTAGCAGGATGAAGGAGAGGCATCAAACATAGTGCAGACTGTTCCAACTTTTATGTATAAAATCAATATAAAAATTTGCACTCACATTTTGCAAATCAAAATAAGCAGATTGGGATAATATCCCCGCCAAGAAGTATGTCCGCTCCCATAGGTGAGCTGATAAACTGCACCCGTGGTCTCTTAGACGCCTCTTTTCTAATGTAAATAAATATAATTTAGCTAGCCTCTCCTAATTAAAATACATTTATTATATTAAAATGTATAAATGAGAACAGGACACTAATTGACATCACAATGTCAAGTTGCCATGGACATGGTTACACTCGGAGGGCTGCAACAATTCAGAGCTGGAGGTTTTGCACCCAATCGAGGAATTCAAGTGGCATTTAGGAAGATCACGTTTTGTTTCATAAAGCAGGCGAAGGTTGCATTTCAGTGAAACCGGAGCAACCGGGATTGTTTTAAACATTTTTTTCTTAATTTATATTTAGTTTGGATTCAACCCCCCCACCCCCCAAGGTCTTTCCTGCATTTGGATTGATGTAAAGATGAGCAAAGAGCCAGGGCATAAAGTGTAGTGGTGTGATCCACTGGGCTCTGTCTGTGCTCCCCCCTCTCTCCGACTTTCACACACATAAACAAACACATTCAAGACTTTCTGAATGTGGGAAGCTGCAGAGATCTCCAGATCATGAAATGTGGGGATGGAAGGCGCAAAGTTTAACTCGCCGCCCTCCACCTCCTCATCTTCAGAAGCATGAAGAGCTTGCTGAGAACTGTGCTAGCCAAGGAAGAAGGAGCAGCCTTTGCCTGTCCACCTCCCATACCAGGATCCTCATCTCCATGCACCAGCTAAGCATTGGTGGTCTAGAGGAGGAGTGCAAGCCCCGGGCTGATCTCCACCAGTGTAAGAAAAGCAGCAGCTGAGACCCAGCCAGAATGTGGCCTCGGCTGCCTTTGCTTCTGAGCTGGAGGCAGTGGGGAGCCAGCTGCCCGGGCCGAGGGTAACCAGGAGGAGGGGAAGGAGAAGGGGACCTGCACAGCAGAGCAGAGCCGCCTGACAGCAGATTCCAGCACAGCCGGTGTTGCAGTGCACATAACACACATCCCCTCCCTGCACATAATATCTGCCCATTTGCACATCACATCCCCCATACCCAATGCACAGCATGTCACACTCTCCCCCCCACTGCCCCATAGCACATCCTCCTCTCCCCCCATTGCATCTCACATCCCCCTTACATCTCAAATCCCCCCTTGCATTTCACATCCCCCTTTGCATCTTACATATCAACCCCCCTTGCATCTCATATCTCCCCCCCTTGAAACTCACAGTCCCCCCCTTGCATCTCACATCTCCCCTCATGCATCTCAGATCACCTTCTCCCCAGAACATCTCAAGCCAAACTTCTGGCGCGAGCCTACATGGGAGGCCGCAGCAATAGCGGCGCCTGCTGCAGGTTGGGAAGAAATCTGGGACCTGGCAGTCGGACACGAAGCTGGCAGCGCCAGGACAACTGGAGCCTGGCCAGAGGTCAGGCCCAACTCTCAGCACTGGCCATGTACACCCAGCCTCCGGGTTCAAGACAACAGTTGAGTGTGTGTCCCTTCCCCCGGTACCTACTTTAGTTTCCGCCCCTTGCTGCCTCTGCCTCATGTCCCTGCCAGTCCCGCTGTTTATTCCACTCCTTTGCATCAGCAGCACCCACCACCTGTCACCCTCCACCAGGAGTGCACAGCCATGCCGCCCAGCACCCACAACACTGATCTAGCGGCTCCTGCCTGATGGCGCCCCACCTCTCCCACTTTCCTATTGGATGAGGCCTCAGTCACATAAATCTCTGCTTACTCTGCGCACGCAGGCCGCTCTGTTCTTTCCTCTATTCTTACTAAGCTTTGCAGATAGCGTAAGGAGTACGGATAAGTGATGGCTCCCTGCAGCTAAAATGCACTCACCCCAGACGAGTGGGCGAGTGCATTTGTCGAGCCCTGAAGATAACAGTACAATACATTAAACTTGCAAAAAAAAACATTGATTGTGACTATGTTAAACTATGCCCACAATATGAGCATGGATTGCCACAATGGCAATAAATGGGCAACCTAAAAAAAAACACCAAATAAAAGACATGACATTTTAATAAAACAAACATTTGCCAAAAAATGCATTGATTGTCAATGTGCTTATCTATACCCTGAAAGGGGCGTAGATAAACACATTGCCAGCCAATGGGCTTCCTTAAAAAATCCCCAAACAATTAAATAAAATACAATCAATATGTTTCTTACCTTTGCCAGGATAAACATTCACCCTCCTCATCCAACAGTTGCACTAACGCTTGCCCCACAATGCAATAATCCTTATCAGCAATAATGCACAGAAGTCCATGATCCTCAGTTGCTTGAAGAGGAGGTACATAGTTCTTGTTTCTTTTCTTCTTTCTTCTCCAACAAGTCCAGGAGATGTTTTTCCGATGGCTTCTTGGGCTCACATGAGATGTGACAGACCTTATATAGGCATGGGACATCACATTTGAGTGACAAATGGTACATCCAGCAATCTGATTGGTGGATATACCATATGATGGTTTTGATTTTTTTAATCATGTGACATCATCTTAAAGGGAGGGAAGCCAGCCAATCAGGTAGCATATGCTTTCCTCCCTTTAAGATAACATTTATTTAATGAATGGAGTACATCACTTAGCCTTTTTTTTTAATTTTTTTTACTAATAAAGCTTTTTTATACTGCACCATGATTTCTTCTATCTCTCTACTCTGAGGCAATCTCCACATTGAATCACTTCTCTCAAAAAGACAGAACAATAGCCACAGTTTTGGAACGCACTATTTTGAATAGAACACAGAGTAGGAAATTCATAGGAGCCAAGATTTCCTCTCAGATCATACTGTACGCTTTTGCTGCCCCTGGATTTTGGAGCGTACGTGTAATAAAGGAAACTTTGGAAACAAGTTCCCACCGGAAGGTTTGAGCAATAATCTCATCGCCTTTTTTACGTTATTGTATTTGAAACAATAACACTTTGAAAATAATTCATCTTTAATGATTAAAGTTACAATTTTTCTTTGCGCATTAATCGTGTTTAAAGACACATACATATTTTTTATACACGATAAGATATTGGTTTATTTGCACGTGCAAATATATCTGTGGGAACGCCATTCTAAACCTCTTTCTTTGTATCCACTCTGGCTAATTGTCAGTTGGAGTATTCTCACTGCACAAAGGAATGAAATCAATGTAATTTAAAGCATTTCTTTATTACATTGGTGGGTTACAGAGGTTCATTTCAGCTCTGGGGGCCCCCTCATTCCCAAGATACATACCGGGAATGTTAGCATTACATGTGGGACCATAGGAAGCCATGGTGGATGACTTTGCTGCATCCTAAAAGCGGGAGATTGAAAGCAGCAGTATTTATCTTGGAACCGGAGGTGCCTGGAGGTAAAAATAGCTTGTTTCTGTTCCGGGGACCCACTACTTCCCACCAATGTACAAAATAAGGGTGGGGGGATAAAAGAAAACCAAAGAAAACCAAGCGGATGGATCCCATATTTTAACTTTTTTCAATGATAAAAGTTTGTAGTCAATACATACAGTCCTCTAGCCCATTTTGGTTTTCTTGCACCAAAGATACTGCTGGCTTTTTGCGCTTGGGTTTTTTTATTTCTAGTGCTCTTGTAGTTGCAGGAATTTGTCCACAGGTCACTGTAGGGGTTAATTTATCTCAATAATCTAATAATTATCCTACATTATGTTTAAGCTTTTAAATATGGAAGTGTTATTATTTTAAATTGGTAGTTGGAATAGCAAACTTTAAAGGGTTATTTTAGTGCCAACCCACCTTGCAAGAGCAGTTACTACAGCTGAAGGAATATCTTAGTGTTCAGAACACTGCATTTGAAGTGGGTAAACCCAGTCTGCATTTGAATGTCAGCTCTTATTATGACTTTAGTGTAGGCAAGCTACTTTTTTTCCCTGGCACCAAAAGTAGATTTGTAGCAACTTTTACTTTCAGATCCTTTTTTCTGCCTTGTGTCGCCTTGCTCCCCAGTATCAAATAGGTATTTAGCCTAGATTCTGTTTTTTCTGTACTTTCTGTATAGACAATATCTTTTCATAGTCTCTTTTTTTCCCTATTTTTTAATTCGTGTTTTTGTTTTTTAATCCTTTTTTCCCTTATTTGGCCACATTTAGTTTGTGGATTTGTGTACTGTATGTTCTCATGCATGTCATTGGTTTCAGACGATTTGCTGTACAAGTGGTTTAGCTTGCATTTTTTTTAATATTCGTTTTCTTGTTGTTGACTATCATTTTCAGTACTTTTCTTCTTTGTGATTATAATTTCTTTGAGTGCAGAGGGCCGCTATTGATTATATGTTATAGTTATTAGGATCGGAGTGTTCCTTTTGTGCACATACTGTATCTCTGATTCTTTCTATTATTGCTATTTGTGGGTTCTATCTGTCATTTTATATTACATTTGATATATGTATGGACACATAACTAAAATATAAACACAAAGACGGTCCACCAGCCCATGCTTGAACACTTAAAGGATGATTTGAGTTATATGAGCATGGGAGATATTGATAGTGGTGTAGCTTTATCTGGTAGGGAATTTAGCAGAAGGTCCAAAATATAATTTGCCTATAATGATTTTCTGTGTGTAACAGATGGGGTAGGATACTTGGACAATAGGCAATTATCCGAGCTGTATGTGTAAAGATTTTGTTTGGCGATTCCTGTTTAAATAAATTGAACAGGTGCTAGCAATCAGTGTCCTTAAAGCCCCACCTCCACTTTGACAGACACATTTTTTTTTACTGTTACTTTGCCTTTTTCAAACAGATTATCACACACTTCATTGTAAAAGAATGAACAACTATTTTGATTTGGAGACATATTATAGTACTATTATGCTGGTACTTTTAACATGGGATATTCTAACAATACACATACAGTACCAGTTCACAGTGACAATGAAATGAATGCATTGTTTCTTGTTCAGTTCGGTATCAATTCCTGACTTGCCTCTTCTGTTGTTACTGTATATTTGTTAATGTTTTTTTCACATGTAGAAGCTTGGGCCCAAATTTGCAAACAACTTTACAATACGAAAGAAGGTGTTACTGTACTGTATATGTCTTAGAGCTTTCACTTCATAAACCTTTTCAACTCCAAACTGTATATTGTTACATGGGTTTGGAGTTCAATGAGTCAAAATAGCTATAAACACATACATTTACACAGTGTTAATAAAGATGTCTATTTCATTTTTCTCATCGTATTATATACCTCTTCAACAGGCTTTGCTAATAAATACGTTAGTGGGTCTAGAGGGATTCTTGATCTCTATTGTTCTTACAGCAGCCCGTTGCTCTATAGCAGCGGCGTGGAAGAATATAAATGTACCATCGAGACATACAATAATTAAAAGAGTGAATGAAGTTAAATTAATGGAAAAGCTTTCAGCTCAACTGAATCAAAAATGAGATAAATTCTATAAGGTATGGGATCTGTGACCTCTGTCTTTTTAGGTAGAATCCTGATCATGGTTGATTGTTATCCCTTGTCTCTTTTACCTTTTTGCCCTTAAGCATTCCCTCCCCTTCCCATTCCTCTCTGGCCCCATCTTTATCTATCCTTTTTCTTTATCTTTTCTATGTTAAAAAATAAGAATAATTTGAAATTAAAATAATCCAAAAAGATTTATATATAAAAATTAAATTGATATGCAACATACAGAAAATAGCAAAGAAAAATTGTTAAGTAGAAAATTATTTTTTACTAAGATAGATGTATAAATATTGTTCCTTTATCAAAATTGTACATGTAAGTAAGATGTTAATTTAAGTAAAGAATAAAAATATATTGAAACAAAAAAGATGTCTATTTCCTCAAAGTTAGGGCCTCATGCAGAGAGCAGCGCTATTTGAAATCTCGCCATTTTCCCGCGAAAATCGCGCTAAAAACAGGTGAAAATGGCGAGCTAGGGAAAACACGCCATTTTTTTTTTTTTTTTTTTTAAACTCGCCTTTCTACCGGCGAGAACCTAAATCTCCCCTGTTGAAAAAATATCCATATTCAGAAAGGCGCAATCGCCATCTAGTGGCTGATCGCGCCAATAACATGGAGAGAAATTCTCTATTTACCTCCGCCAAAAAAACTTGGCTGGAAGCTGGAGGTCGGCGGCCGGTGGGGGAGAAAAAAAAAAAAAAACGCGTTTTTTTTCCAACACGTTTCAACAGCGCTCATAGCGCTGGTTGAAACTCTCCATATGCAGAAAGGATTCTAAATACAGTTTTCAGACCTTTCTGCATATGGAGAAAAAAACTCTCTATTAAAGCTTCTTTTTATTCCCCTCTCCAATTTTAAATAGCGCTGCTCTCTGCATGAGGCCCTTAGTCTTTTAAAGGATATTAAGCTTTCACTATAATTACTACAAGGTGTTCCAGGAAGATAGGGAAATCCATAAAATATTCAAACTTCAAAAGGTTTTAGGTCTACTTACTTTGTACACATTGTACCTCTTTATGCCCTATCAGTTTTAAATATTTTATTATATGAATGATAGTGCAAGGACACTACATAAAAATGCATATATAATTAAAAATAAATACATACTATAATTCTAGGGATATAGAAACTGCTAAAATAATATAACAAAGGAAAGATACATATACACCATATTATACAGTAAACCAATAATACATGCCGTAACACAATATATACATATATACGGTGGGCACGTGTATCTACAGTATATCTACAGATGTTTAGGTGTTTCACCCTAAACATCACCTAGTATTTGCGAGAAAGTTTTAAATCAAATCAAATATTGTAATATCTACAGTATTATTGGTTTACTTTATATTAAGGTGTATACAGTATGTATCTTTGCTTTGTTAATTGTATTAGCAGTTTCTATATCCATGGAATTATTGTATGTGGCAAGCCCCTAGCTGCTGAGTAGTTCTTAGAACTCCACACATGTCATTTAGCACTGATTTTCTAAGCAATCAGCTGTGTGACAGATAAGGTAATGAGTGTTAGGACCAGTATGTCAGGCCAGAGTCTGCACTCATGTTAAGCTTCCATTTTGTATGGTCATAACTAGTTAAGATTCTGTAGTCAGCCTTTTGCTGAAATATAAATTCATAGATGCACTCAGTTTCTCTGCTAAATTGCATTTCCTTTCTTCCTGGTCAGGATATTACTAGATACTTTTGTGATGTCAATTTCCTGGTGTTTTAGTAGAATATAATAGAATGGTTCTCTGCAAGAAGCAAGGTAGTGAAATATAGTTGCAAGACTCAAGGTCTCTTTTGATAACAGACAATGAATAAGCTATGTATTTAGACAATTGCTTGTATTGAAAAAAAACACGTCTCAAAAGTCACGCCACTAATATGTCCTGCCCCTAAATCACGCCTCTAATCAAAGCTACGCCCAAGACACACCTAGTATACGCCCAAGACACGCCTATGTTACGCCTCTAACCAATATCTTTTTTTTTCTGTATAAAAGTCATTACCCTATGAGTAATAAATTGGCATTTGAAACCTGGCATGCGTTACGTTTCATTTCGTTCGTCAACCAGGCCTGAAAAGTTAATCAAAAATCGAAGATAACAGTGGCAGGGCGTGAAAACTTCTCCGGGGAAGTCTGCTGCAAACGGTGCAGATTGTGTCCAGTCACAAGGCTTCAGTTTTCTTTGCAGAGAATAGGTTCCTTTTGGTTCTGAGGCCAGGGGAAGGAAATTAGATTTTCCTTCAGTTTGTAGATACATGTAGATATGTAGATACAGTTGTGTGAAAAAGAAAGTACATCCTCTTTGAATTCTATGGTTTTAAATATCAGGACATAATAACACTCGTCTGTTCCTTAGCAGGTCTTAAAATTAGGTAAATACAACCTCAGATGAACAACAACACATGACATATTACACTGTGTCATGATTTATTTAATAAATATAAAGCCAAAATGGAGAAGCTATGTGTGAAAAACTAAGTATACCTTATGATTCAATAGCTTGTGAAACCACCTTTAGCAGCAATAACTTGAAGTAATCGTTTTCTTATATGACTTTATCAGTCTCTCACATCGTTGTTGAGGAATTTTGGCCCACTCTTGTTTATAACGTTGCTTCAGTTCATTGAGGTTTGTGGGCATTTGATTATGCACAGCTCTCTTAAGGTCCAGCCACAGCATTTCAATCGGGTTGAGGTCTGGACTTTGACTGGGCTATTGCAACACCTTGATTCTTTTCTTTTTCAGCCATTCTGTTGTAGATTTGCTGGTGTGTTTGGGATCATTGTCCTGTTGCATGACCCAATTTCGGCCAATCTTTAGCTGTCGGACAGGTGGCCTCATTTTTGACTCTAGAATACTTTGGTATACAGAGGAGTTCATGGTCGACTCAATGACTGTCATGTTCCCAGGTCCTGTGGCTACAAAACAAACCCAAATCATCACCCCTCCACAACTGTACTTGACAGTTATTATGAGGTATTTGTGCTGATATGCTGTGTTTGGTTTTCGCCAAACATGGCGCTGTGCATTATGGCCAAATATCTCCACTTTGGTCTCGTCTGTCCAATGGACATTGTTCCAGAAGTCTTGTGGTTTGTTCAGATGCAACTTTGCAAACCTAAGCCATTGTACCGCGTAGCTCACCACAAACCAGACGCGACCGCGAGGCTGAGGTAGGAAATTGTATAAATGCCAACCCACAACCACGATGGCGCGCCTAGAGTGTAGATTGGTCTTGCAAGCCGGGTCAGGAGTATAGAAGGGAGAGTAGTCGTTTATACTTGCCGGGTCTGGATTGGAGAGTAGCGGATCGTTGGGGTACTTTGCCAAGGTCAGGATTGGAGAGTGGAGAGGAATCGTTGCGAGGATAGCCAAGGTCAGGAGTAGAGAGTTCAGAATGGTCATACGTAAGCCGGGTCAGGAGAGGATAAATGCTGTGTCCAAAATGAAGCAGGAGTTAGGCAGCAGGAACAAGACAGGATACAAGCAAGGTACAGGGTAGGAATGCAACAAGGCACAGCATCACATAGGATTATACTCAGCATCACTGGGATCACGGAGCGGAGTCTGGGATGCACGTCACTCCCGCGCCGGGCCTGTCTGTCAAAGGAGCAGGGGCGGAGACTCGGAAGGAGGTTAGAGGGAAGGCTGGGTGAATGAACGTGCCGCATGCCTTTGCGGAGGTGCGGCTTAGCAATGGAGCCCGCGGGAGGACAGTCTGCGCACGTGTAACCGGACTGTGAGATCACATATCCTGGGTGTCTGTCACGGCAGGGGTTCTCAGGTGAGGAGAGGGTCTCCAGCCACCAGAATGGCGAATCCTCACAGCCATGCTGCCATGTTCATTTAGAGAGAAGAGGCTTTCTCCTGGCAAACAAACCATACTTATTCAGTCTTTTTCTAATTGTACTGCCATGAACTTTAACATTTAACATGCTAACTGAGGCGTGTAAAGTCTGAGATGTAACTCTTGGGTTTTTTGCAATTTCCCTGAGCATTGCACGGTCTGACCTTGGGGTGAATTTGCTGGGACGTCCACTCCTGGGAAGATTGGCAACTGTCTTGAATGTTTTCCACTTTGAATAATCTTTCTCACTGTAGAATGATGGACTTTAATTTTTTTAGAAATGGCCTTATAACCCTTCCCAGATTAATGGGCAGCAACAATTGCTTCTCTAAGATCATTGCTGATGTCTTTCCTCCTTGGTACTGTGTTAACACACACCTGAATGCTCCAGACCAGCCAACTCATAAAACTTCGGCTTTTATAGAAGTGGTCACACTTGCTGATGATCAATTAATCAAGGGCATTTGATTAGCAGCACCTGTCTGCTACTTAGCATCTTAATTCCTATGGAAGCAGTAAGGGTGTACTTAGTTTTTCACACATAGCTTCTCCATTTTGGCTTTATTTTTGTTAAATAAATCATGACACGGTGTAATATGTCATGTGTTGTTGTTCATCTGAGGTTGTATTTACCTAATTTTTAGACCTGCTAAGGAACAGATGATTGTTATTATGTCCTGATATGTAAAACCATGGAATTCAAAGAGGTGTACTTTCTTTCTCACACAACTGTAAGTGTCCAAAGGAGTGCTACTGGGCGTGGCTACATTTACAGCAAAAAACAAACAAAGATGCCCAAAGCTACTTCCAATGTGACAAAAATACACAGTGCAATACCTATATATTCTCTTGAAAAAGGGTAATTTAGTTTAACCCTTTGGCCAAAGAGTCTTAAGCCTGAGAACACTTTCAAGGCATGACCGTTAGCATGCCCTAACACTCCCTGAGTTAAAATTCTTATTTACCTGTATTATTACAGCAAGAATGATCAGCATTGGATCTGTCGTAACACCCCAAGGTTTGAGCTTGCCCCTCCCCACTTTCCAAGTTGGCAGGTCAGTTTCATTTTGCTGGGTTACAACAGATCCAATACATGTCCAAACATGTACACATATGCATATACAAAAACTGAAGCTGGGTGCACACAAGAAAGGAACTATACTCATACAAATAGACAGGGAACACCGGACAGTCTGTGGGATATACAAAAAGATAGAATCCGCAGCACATTCAAAATGAAAAGTTGAGCTTGAGAGAAGACCTTGTGGTCAGAAACGTATGTCGCTCTGCTAGAGTTTCTGTGATTGGCTGATGTATATTGTGGATTAAACAACTTTTCATTTCTATCTTTTTGTACACATATGCATATATACATACACATGAAAAAGGGTAAATGGGTAAAAATAACTGATTGCGGTTCAGTGCGGCTACCTTGGCTCACTCAAGGAGAGCCTAGGTAGGATCAATGGGTAACTGAATTAAATATTTGACCTACCCCATCTTGGTTGACAGCTTCCATCTTTAGGGCAATGATCCCCACTCCAAATCCACCCAAAAGGGCCAATGCCAATCCATTAAAAAACTTTCCAAAGGGCCGATGACAAAAAAAATAATTCCCAAACCAGCCAAAACAAAAACAATCCACACACCGTTTGCAAAAAATAAACAAGAACAATTAAGACGCCAAATCAATCCAGACCCAATTACCTATTTGTCATCCGTGGCCTGGTGATGAGGGATCCTCATCTTGATTGACACCCATGATCCTCAACCCTTGATCCTTGCTTTTAGATTCTCCATTTGTAAGTATTGCTCGTAAAATCTTCTTTTCTTTATCTGTTCCTCTTAATGTCTTCTTTCTTCAGTCACCAGATTTGGTCTCTGCTGCAACTTGCTGTATTCTTTGAGAGCTCTGGCCTTTTATAGGCACACCAGGGCTGTCGCAGAAGATTTATCTTTGCATTAAGTGGTACAGCAACCAATCAGATTGCTTGCTTCACCATGTTCCTCCGCCAAATAGTTATGACATCATACATTTGGTCAACCGAGCCATGATGTCATCTTTAAAAGAGGGAATCACATGGTACATCGAGCAATCTGATTGGTTAATGTATCATGTGTTCCAGTGCCAGTTCTTCTGCAATGGCCCAAAGTTCTATAAAAGGCATAGGTTTTCGCAGAAGACTGAAAGTTTTCAACCGGGCCAAATTTGGTAGTAAAGAATTCAGATGGCTTTTAGAAAGAAGAAAAGGAAAAGAAAGAAGAAAAAAATAAGAAATACTCACCTAAGAAGATTCTTTGAGCAACAGAGGATTGAGGGCTTCGGGTCAAGTTGAGGATCCCACGTCGTAGGCCATGGGCTCGAATTACAAATAGATCATCGAGCTATGACTATTTCTTATGGTCGTGATTTTGTTTCTGAAAAAGCGTGGCACCCGTCGTCTGACGTCACCCGGGGATTCCACCGGAACAGACACAGATGAGAAGAGCGATCAGCTGAGAGAGTGGAACGGGTGTACTGTTCCAGCCACGAAGCTTCTGTTTGCCGGCGTGGATCATTTTATGATCAATTTGCTGTTTTAACTACCAACACCATGTGAGTGTGTTTTACCATATTTTTAAGATAAAGCTTTTACTTTCTGATCGCACTATGGTTGGTTCTCTTGCTTCATTATAGCAATAAGGAATGTATCTGTATGGAGAAGCCAGACACGATGCCATAAAGATACCTTTATATACACCACACAAGAGAGAGACTTGTGAGTACACACTTCCCCAGAATCTGAAGAAAAGCATCACTTTAATTTAACACAGACATATTGCTTATATTTTGTGTGTTTTTTGTCTATTACATATCTGCGCTCCCCAAACACACCTGGATTTCAACAACTTTCCTTTGGATTGCGAGGACAATCTAATATTAGGGTTTGAGCTGCATACTGTATTTCAATCTGGGTGCATTGGTCACTTTCACATTATTGTATGCTAATTGCACGGTTTTTGTATATTTAATTTATATATTACTGATTACTATTTAAGCGCCACATTGATAACTACTTGTTTTTTTACTACAAACAGCTCTGGAAGACGGCGCTGGGGCCACAACGAGACGGGAAAATACTTTGACATCGAGCAGGACCATAGAGGTATTTTATTATTTACATTTTTCCTCTATTTTAGTTATCCCTGCCAGCAGTCGGTATTGACTTCTTCCAAAGAGACAAGGGGAGAGCAGCTTGCAGCCATGAAAAATAAATGGACATCACAGCCAGTAGTATAGTAATGTCATACAAGGTGAATAAACAATCTTTCATAAGGGGCTCACAAATGGCTACTCACAATAGAGCAGATAAAAAGGAGCAGTCATCCAACTCAAGGGGTAGATGTTCCCATAGATGAAATGCAGCAAATCTCAGCAGCCAATCTCCAAGAGAAAAAAACAGACCAGACCAGTAGATTGCAAATATATTGGTACAGTATAAAATACAAATGGAGGCTTACACTTAGGATGATAAGCAGTGCATGGTCAGTAGCAGGTGGCAGGTACACAGGGGGTCGCGATCTCAGGCTTTATAGCACGATAGCACTGATACAAAAACCGGTCGGATGAGAGAAAATCGGCCTTTAAAAAATGGCCTTTCTTAGTGAATACCATTTTTGGCTTCATGTCTTAGTGCGCGATAAATAAATGCATAGGGCCTCATGCTATAAGCAACGATAAGCCTTATCATCAGCTTATTGCCAAAAAAGCCTACAGCAATTCAATAAGCCCGATAAGCAGGCAATAAGAGCAAAAAACGCTGGGTTTTTTTGCCGGGAAAAAAAAACGCCAAACGCATACTGATAAGCCACTTGTTTCACCTGCTTCAAACTCAGTGCCAGTCAGTGTCTTAACTCACTAAGCTGCTCCTTCTCCCATAATTACATTATTTTTATTAAAAATAAAATACCTCAAATGCAATTAAATTGTCTTGTAAGATTAACAGTCACTGTTTATTATATTTATTAAAACGTTTTGATCCTCTTTATATGTTTGGATATGGAGGCATTGCATTTTATGTTAAATTGTGTATTTTATGATGTATCTTTTCACACATACTGTGTCAATATGTTACAAGTAAATTAGCAATCATGTAATTTAAATATTGTATTGCAAGAAAAAGTCTGAGCCAATCAAAGCATAAAGAATAGTATTTATAGTAAGACAGAACACCTTGAGAACACCTTGAGGGCACTCCTGATGAAACTGGGAACTCCAGTGAAACGCGTAGAGTGTGAAAGCTGTGGAGAATTGAAGATCACGGCGTTGCTGCTTCCATGAACTGGCACCCGGGTATTCTGACCGGGAGGTGCGGAAGACAGCCAATCACAAGTGAGATCAGGTGGAGAGATGCGAGGAGAGCTGTGGATGCGAGTGGAGGGTAACGCTGAGAGTCCTGGATGGCGCCTCTTCCACCTGTGATCACAATCTTATGTGCTTGATATAACGACACACCATGTGAGTGTGAAAATATACCTACAGATAAAATCTTTTTATCAGTCTACGCTATTGGGGCTTCTATTTCTTATTCAAGATTACCACACACCTAGATGTACCGGACCTGATGTTGCCACTGATGGTTATGCTTTAAAAGAACAGATATAGTGTGAGTACGCAATCTATAGACACATGAATCTATTTTTAACTAGACCAAACATATTGCACTATTTTGTGTTTCCATTCTTTTCACATATTTGTGCTCCCCATCACTTGGACTACGTGTCACGGAGTGCTCACCACAAACAAGGTGGGACTGCGAGGCTGAGGTGGGGATATTGATAGCCACCGACCAACAACCGAGCAGACACATCCAGAGTGTAGTCATGTAGCCAGGTCAGGGTAGGAGGGGTCAGATTGGTCGAGGTACTTGCCGTGGTCAAGGAGTGGAGAGATCGGATTGTCGTAGATGCGGTGCCGGGGTCCATGTAGAGAGGTATAATAGTCAAGTCCGTAGCCATGGTCACGGGGTCAGAGAAGTCAGGAGTTCAGGTGCAAGCTGAGGTCAAAATACAAGGAGCAAAACAAGACAAGGCAACAGGAAGCTGTAGGTAAGTACACAAAGGCAAACAAGTTTATGCTCAGCCAATTTGCCAAGGAGCTGGCTGAGCATATAAGAGAGCCAATGGGGAGGCTGCAGGGAGTGAGAATCATAGGTATGCTGTGTACTGATAAGCAGGGGTGGAGTAAGTAGCAGCTGTGGAATAATGGATTGAATTAACCCCTCGAGTGCCTGTGTCCGCGCGATGACTGCGCGTAGTCAGAGCATTCTGTACGCTGCCCATGTCGTCACGGAGGTGGAGCTTGGAGGCGGCCCCTGCAGTGTCTCTCTTCCTAGCCTGCCTGCATGCAGGTTGCGACTGACGTGCATCACCCGTGACGTTGTGGGACGCATCACGGGGGCGGAGCCTGGAGACAATGCCTGTAGTGTCTCCCCTTCTAGTAACGCAGCGCATGGGAGCATGGCTGACATGCGTCGCGAGATGCATGACGGGGCGGGACCTTACGCCGATCCTCACACTATGACACTGAAGAGGATTGAAGAAGCAATCCTGTAGAGGGTTTGGGTTGCACTTTATAAAGTATCTTAATTTTTTTAATTTTTTTTGCACATCACAGTTTATTCACTATATTGGTTTTTCACTTTTAAATGTTTTGATGTATTAGAACATCTCATTCACTCTTATATGAGAACTGCACCATTTTGTAAAGAGTGCCAATTTGCTAACACTTTTTTTTGCACAACTGTCACGGGAGACCAGGTCTTTTAACACCTTTTAACTGGGATCATTCACTAGGCAAAACAAGGTAGTGGAATAAAATGTAGTTTATTCGGGTTAACCCGCGTACACACAATGAAATACAAAGATACATGTAAAATGCACACTTACTGAGGGTCTTAGGGTGAAATCTAGCCTCAAATAGGTGCTTTGGAAGGCTTACCCTGACCGGGGCGTAGTCCCGAGCTACCCGGTACTCTTTTCTGGGTAGAATACCTGACCGCTACCGCTACGTTCTATTTTGAGATGTTGGACAGCGTCTTACTTAGCCTCAGTTAGGCAGACTTTCCTTACTCCAGAACGAAGCCGGTTGCTCTGCTATTTGCAACAGAGCAACTTTGAAAAGCCCAACTTTGCATCACCGACTCAAGTCACAAGATGATCTGGTTCTCTGCTTGGGCCAACTCCTTACATACCTCCTGCTGAGCTTTCTCTAGCATGGAAGTTGGAATAGTGCCCCACCAGCCAACCACAAGCCAGAGGCTCGAACGCTTTACCCAATCAACGGTGGGTGTGTGCTTAGGCTTGAAAAGCCGGGCGAGCGGGAAATATGAATCAGCCAATTGGAAATGTGCCTACCAGCAGCATCTTCCCCCAGCCTGCCAACTGCCGGCAGGCTCCACCAGGTTTGGCAGACACAAAGGTGCCCCTGCTCTCCAAACGGTCTTCTCACCTCTAGACATCCTTTCTCTGCTTTGAACTCCGATGTCTATGTATGCTGACATCCCGGCGCCTATGTAGATGCCCTGGCTGACTGTATAGACATTCATACAGAATGTATTACACATTAAAACACTGTTTAATAAACTATAACTTTTGGGAAACCTTATACCTGTGTGGGAAATGGGTCTGGGATACTTGGGCTCAAAAAAAAAAAAATCAAGATCCTGGGGGAACTGGGGAGCCCCAGTTTAATTCACCTTGCATACCGCAAAAGATGAAAAAAGTTAGAAGCGCAGTCAAAATGGGGTTGTGGTAAAACTAAACACATTTATTAAAAATCGTATCCCAGGGATCACCCTCTAGGACAACAAAAACATAATAATCAATACATAAATGTATATGTTAAAAACTGTGCAGATGAAGCTATTGTGCAATTGCACTCAATGGGTCTCCAAGGGGTTAAAAACGGGAATAACCCGGTAGAAAGTCAGAGTCCTGCAAGCTGTGCACTGCCCGGGCAGGTTTTGGTATAGAGGGGTACCCCAGGTTTGAGCCAATGCTCGATATGCTCACCCTGAATTCACTGCTGGTCCGTGGGGGTCCGGTAGTTTCCTTCAATCCCGAAATCTGCTCCGGTACATGCTGCACAGATACACAATGGCACACGATACCACACAGGCCGCAGGGACACCTAAGCAGATAAACAACGTATGTCGTATTGCAGTTGATACTCCAGCCAGTAGCATCTGATCAAGCTTGTTTGCCTGTTCATCGGCAACCACCAGGAGGAGGAGAGCTGACAGACGCAGCCCAGAGACTACCGGGAAGGGTCTGTGTGTTACGGCCGGAAGTGACATCAGACCCGGACACCCAGAGGGCTGTGTGGTATCGTGTGCCATCGTGCATCTGTGCAGCGTGTACCGGAGCGGATTTCGGGATTGAAGGAAACTACCGGACCCCCACGGACCAGCAGTGAATTCAGGGTGAGCATATCGAGCATTGGCTCAACCCTGGGGTACCCCTCTATACCAAAACCTGCCCGGGCAGTGCACAGCTTGCAGGACTCTGACTTTCCACCGGGTTATTCCCGTTTTTAACCCCTTGGAGACCCATTGAGTGCAATTGCACAACAGCTTCATCTGCACAGTTTTTTAAACAATATTATTTATGTATTGATCATTTTGTTTTTGTTGTCCTAGAGGGTGATCCCTGGGACACGATTTTTAATAAAGGTGTTTAGTTTGACCACAACCCCATTTTGACTGCGCTTCTAACTTTTTTCTTCTTTGCTGTTACGGTCTCATCAGGGACTGGGGTTCCCTGTTTCAAAAGCTGCGTCATTCATTGGGTTGTGGCTATCTTACTCATCTACCTCTGTTAGCAAGACCCTATACGCGCCGGACTGGTTCATGTCACATGTTTTTTGTTTTTGTTTTTTTGCATTTTGCTTTATTATATAGCCCATATTCACAGTCACATCCCATTTGGCGCATTTTTATTTTTGTTTTTTCCTGTATACCGCAAAAGATGCCTGCACGTCAGGGAGAATTACGGATCCCCGGTACCTTGGTCCCCAGAACTACTGCAAACAAGACGAATACATTTTGACCCAAATATCCCACCTAAAACTCCATTCCCAAAGTTTCAAGTTTATTGGGGACAGGGAACATGTAAAAACCCAAACAGGTCAGGTTTAAGCTATATATTACATTGGAACATCCACAACACACTACGTCTTTATCTACAGATAGGTACCCGCAAATCATATGCGATTTGTGGGTACAATACCAGTACTACCAGTAACTCCAGTCAGCAACATTTTATACAGTTTTTACTCTAGTTGCCCCAGATATCTACCCTTAACCTCATGCACCCGAAATCCCCGTCCTACAGCTATTTCCTATGGGGGACCCTAACCACACATGGTATCCATAGCTTATAAGCCTGCAGGAGGCAGTAAAATAGGAACAGAGATACAGGGAAACATAACAGGGTGCATTTCTAGACTCAAGACCTGACACTCTCAGCCCTTGATATACGTTTTTTAGGAGCAGTCAGCCGGACTTCACCATTATTATGAAGGCCGGCTAACCCCTACTGTCACAGTCACCATCATACTTTTATTTGCTGAAGGATTTAATTGGGAGTTCCGCCACCAAAAGTTATTTTAAAAGTTATAGATGAAAAATCCTGCAGTGGTTTGCCAAGTTTTCTTATTTAGTGTTGGTAGTATAAAAGTGCAAATAGAGTGACATTTTTAGTAGTTGTAAAACTGAACTTGGCAACACTATTCTGTAAAGAGCCCAACTTACAAATGCTATTTCATTCTGATTAAATTCCAATGGAAATTACCATAATTTATACTGTCACTAAATATCTCAATTATTAGAATTGTGGCGATAAAGGTTTTATTTATTTCAGGCAATTAGAAAATGGTCGAGGCTCCATCTAAATGTATCAGATTAGTATAATAAAAATTGAACATGAATATAATTGTGTATGCATCATTGACACATTACAAATGATACTTTGCTAACTGGTTCCTTGATTATGGCAACCTATGTTTTGACTGTAAACATGCATAGATTTATTTATATTCATGCAAATAAACTGCTGCAATCCAACTATTAAAACAAATGTTGAAAGAAAATACCTGTTGCACTATCTAATAGAACCTGGAATTTAATTCACCTGTCTAACCATGCATCATATGTATCAAGGAAAAAAATCACATTTAAATCAATTACGTAGATTCTTTCTGTGATACATTTTTTGCAAATTCCACCCCCCTAGAATTCTACCACTTTTACCTTGGTATGTACCCCTTTAGGTTTCCTAATGTCCCCACACGAGCTGTCAGCCTTCTAATAAACTGATAGGGGGGAGGGATAAGTGCCCCCCCAAATTTACCTACGGATCCCCAGACTATTGAATAATATATTTTCATAAAAATGAAATAGGGCAAAAAATATATGAATTCAGGATAGAATAAAGCGAGTGACAGAAATATGAGGCCTTTGTTGCTGCTAAAAGCGGTTTGCAGAACTTAAATTGCAGAGTCGTAGTCGTGTAGGTGGGTCAGGGTAGGAGAGGTCTGTATAGTCGTAATACTCGCCGTGGTCTAGGATTGAAGAAGTCGGATGGTCGTTGTGTGTTGCCGGGATCCAGGAGTAGAGAGGTTAGAATGATCGTTGTCCGTAGCTGACATCCAGGGGTCAGAGAAGGTAGAGGTCCGGGTACCAGCTGAAGTCAAAGGTACAAGAGATCAATCAGAATGCACAGAGCAACGGCAGGGCAGCAGGATGCTAGAGGCAAGCACAAGTACATAAACACACGTTTATGCTCAACCAATTTGCATAGGGGCTGGCTGAGCATATAAAGCACAGAGAGCCAAAGGGAAGGCTGCAGGCAGTTTGTCATCACACATGGACTGTGTACTGATAGGCAGGGGCAGAGTTTATTCCAGCTGTGGAGTAATGAAGGGAATTAGCATTAACCCCTTGAGTATTTCTTGTCATGCGACGCCGAAGTGTAGTGGAGACAGGAGCGTCCTCCGTTGCGTCACGGGAGGCGGTGCGGGGGTGGAGCCTAGATCCAGTGCCGGCAGGAGTACTGCAGCGCTCGCATGAGGGGCGTCACCCAATGCGTCATGGGGGCGGGACCAAGGTCCAATCATCACACCCCTCCCACTACCTACCCTGTGCCAAATACCTCTTCACTCAATCCCTCTACTCACAATATACATTAAAATACCTACTACCTACTGTACCAAAACACAACCTACCCCATGAACCCCCAACAACCCCCCTAACACATACAGTACAGTAATGGGCGAAATTACTATTATCCAGATATGGATAACAGTTCATTTGCCCATTTAGAATAAAACATAAACAAGCAGCATAAAGTAAATAAAATTTGCACTTACCCCTGCCAGATGAATGCTGTCCTCATCATCATCATCACTGTCCTTGTCCTCTGTTGTCAGCAACAGTACAATAAAAAAAATACAATCTAATGGCCCCTAACCCCTTAATCACTTTAGCGATTAGTAACCAATATAGTAATTAGGAGGTTAACCCACCATACCCCAATAACAACCGGGAGGACTAACCACCCACTCAGGGCCCACTATACCAACTACCCATTGATTGGCACAGTTATAGCATGTCCATATTAATATGGGCATTCTTTAACACCGTAGCAATAAATGGTTAAGCTAAACAAAAACAGGCACAAAATCAAACACAGTATTTCATAGAAAAAAAACCCATTACAAATGCAAAAAAAAACCAATTGATTGGCACGGTGGTACACCCATGCACTGTGGGCATGAGCTTCCACCATGTAAGGCAATATACAACCTGCCTATCACCAAAACAAGCTTCAAATTAAAAACTCATTAAATTGTAATCCTAAAAATGCCAAGAAACCAATTAAATTGCACCATGGCACACCCATGCCCTATGGGCATGAGCTGCCACTATACCAGGCAATATGCAATCTGCAAAAAAATAAATACAGTACAGTACATGCATCAAATAAAAACCACATTGTATTGCCAGCCCTAACACAAAAAATCCAATAAACCAATTGATTGACACAGTACCACACCAATGCCATGTGGGTATGGTCTGTCACACTGTCAATCAATTGGCAACCTGCAAAAAAATAAATACATGCATCAAATTAAAAAGACATTACTGTACATTTGAATGAATAAAAATGCCAATACAGAACCAACCTAAACAAAAGCCTGCAAATAAAAAAAACAAGCACCAAACAATAGACATTTACATTGGAATACAAAAGTTACAGTATGCCAATGCAAATGGCAACCTAAAAAAAGCCTGCAAATTAAAAAACAAGAACCAAACAAAAGACATTTACATTGGAATACAAAAGTTACAGTATGGCAATGCAAATGCCAACCTAAAAAATCCCACAATATTTAATAAATTACGAGCCATCTTTTTCTTACTTTTTGATCTCTTCACCCACTGAATCCGACTCCAACACCAGCAACAGCAGCAGCAACTCCTTGTCCACGATGCAATACTCCTCAACAGCCCCGGCCACAGGTAAAATCTTTAATTCTTTTCTTCTTTATTTTCTTCATCTGTAATTTGTAATCCATTTTGGGTTCTTCTTCATCTGTCAATCCAATTGGGAGGAGATGTTGCTCCTTCAGCCCCGTGCCTTCAGTTGAGTCTGCACAGGCTTTTATACAGCCTGTGACGTCACATTTGAGTAGGAAATGGTTCCCACGCCATCTGATTGGCTAGGATAACCATGTGACAATTTTTTTTAAGATGTGCCACCGTGCCAGGAATGAAGCTGCTTACATTTTATTTTTACTCATAGTGTGCGTGAGCAGGGGAGGTGGCGGGGATACCGGCACCACATAACAAGGCCAGTAACTCAGGAAATAGAGGTCCCCGGACCTGAAATCAATGCAGTTCAGCTCCGGAGACCTCCTGCTACAATACTGTAGTGCTAAAATTAAATAAAACTCCTGCGATTGCCTGATAGGGGCACGCAGGTAGAGTAACTGATTCAGCCTATCTCTTACTGTGCGTCTCTTACAGACAGGTAGACCCCGGCGGTACGATTAACACAGCAGGGCCATAATGTCTGCAGCGGACCATCTCAGACCACCACGCACTATAGTGCGTGATTCAACCCAAGAAGTGGTCGGATAACAGCCGCTACATCTGTATGCCGCCTTCAAAAATCACCACACCCTCAGTCACAGTTTTCAACGGTGATATCACCAGCATCAGAAGACACACCCACTTCCCACCTACAGTGCGTGAGGGACAGCGAGGCTTGAGATGCCAAACTGCAGATAATGCCATTGCTACATTTGCAGGGAAAAGGGGAAGGTGTAGTTAGATTTGATTTTTTTATGTGTCTGTTTTGTTTTGTTATTCTTGTTAAAGTTATGTTTATGTTTTTGATGCATTATGCACACAACCCAGCAGTGTGATCTAACACTGCAGCCAATAACAGAGTTGTATAAACTGCACATTTGCCAACAGGTTTCCTGGGCAGTGAGGGTGGTCAAGAGGAGGAACGTTGTTTGGCTATTCCGTCCTATTGTCAGTTCCACGACAGCTGTTCCCATTTTGCTCCACTGTTGGTGTCTCTCTTTACGGAGTCTAAGTATTAGATATTTCTTTAAGCCCCGCAGTTATTAAAGTTTGCTACATACAGTATGCAAGTGCTTGAGAGTTACAATAGAGTGTGATAACATTTAGAATATGTCCTTGAATATATGCTTCATTCTTATTTATTTTCTGGTAAACTTACGCAACAGCCACCCATCTTCATATCTTCCCTTCTAAACAAGTTGTGTAATTTCTGAGTCATGCGAGATACAGCATGGGCATCATGACAGGAACCTGGATATCTGGTAACCACATTAAAAATGCACAAAATAGCATTATAAACCACCTGAACATTGAGGGAAAGTGATTTTTATTGCGATATTCCATTTCCCTCTCTCTCAGTGACACTAATAATATCCAATCAATCAATTAATTGATTTGTTTTAAAGGTTCTTTCCCTTGTGCATTCGTTTGTAAAGTTAACATTCATCATTTTATGTATTTTCAATTTAAATAAATTGAACCCAAGCACTGGTTTGTGAGGGTAACATTATCCTGCGTATCTGTGGTCCCTAAAGCATAAGTTTATTTATTTTAATATTAATAAAGACCTCTTTAATTAACTTTGAACAGTATGGCTTATGTAACATTATGTTATTGAAGGTCCCTGGGTGTAATGCCAAGTTTATCTCTATCTTAACTAACGTAACGCTAAGTCCCTGTATTAACCCTCACATACGTTTGAGCATAAGTGATATAATGAGAACACTTCATTTGCATATTACTGTATTTGCATGTCATTATCACTAACGTCCATTAGTTAACACAATGCTCTTTTTGGTAGAAAACATATATTAACATTATGTTAGTGTCCTTTGGTGATATCTTAACGTAGAGTAATATGAGGTAATGTCACATTACATAGTTTAACAGTTTAGAGAATCTGTGCCTTAGAACATGTACAATGGAAGACTGTATGCTGGAGAGACAAATATCTCCTTAATGATATCTTAAAAGAATCATACGATTTTATAGGTTCAACTAATTGTACCCGTTACCTGATCCAAAATAAAAAATAACTGTCACAGCTAAATTATATTTTTGGCTTGTCAATTAATGTAACACCATTAGGATACTTTTAGGCATGTCAACATATTTATTTTTATTTATTTTATGATGAGCCATGAATAAAAGCAAAAGATAATAAAAATTAAGTACTTTAAACTATATTTCATTCTAGTCTTTAGTGTTTAATAGCACATTTTTTTTTAACAAAAACATGACATGTATATTCTTTATATTGTACAGTTCTTTTTCCTACAGTATAACTTTGTAATGCTAGTCTTAAAACAATAATGAATTAAAACCTCTGTTATACTTTTGTTTTCAGCTTTGCCTTTCATTGCATTTTCCCTTTAGTTGGATAAATGTTTAATCTTCTTTATTCACACATACTAGTGCTTGTTTGCCCAATTATCTTGGTGGCATTAAAATACAAAAGAAGAGGAAAATCCAAAAATGCAGAAGCATCTTAGAAATGAGTTATGCCATGATTTTAATATACAAAGCAATATCATACAATGCAGAAATTGTTACATGTTGACATTTGATCGGTGACTCAGAGCTGAAGCACTTGGAGAGGAAGCTTGAGCCTACAAAACTGGAAACCCCCTGAAACTTTGATAAGATTCCTTTTTGTAATTTGCTCTTTATGAAAACAATTAAGAAATATGTTGTCACTTGCTGTTAATGTTTATCTACATCACTATCCTCCTACTGTGCATTTAGTGAATGCATAGCTAAAGGAAATTGTTTAGAGAACTCATTCCCTGCATTTGTCTATACTACCATTCTTTAAATATAAGAAGTTTTTAGGAACTTCCTATACTGGTTTGTGGATTGTTTTTATTATTATTACTGATACTGTTTCTTTCAGGCAAGATGTCTCAATATGGAAATTATTTGCAAAACAATAGTTATGTTATTAATGGTATCTTTTGTTGTAAATGCATTTATCAATGTTTCTACATTTTTATTTTTTAAGCGCCAACAATGTATGTAGTGCTCTAAAAAATAATCTATAAAATACATGGCCACCGTGCCACATGCCACCATGCCAGTTAATTTTCTGGTGTGGCATGTTAAGATTAAAATAAAATGTGTGTTTTATTAGTGGCTTGTTTTGAAGATTGGCAGGATGCATGTTGTTGCCCGGCATAGTGTCAGCTCATGCCCACAGGGCATGGGAGTGCCACCATGCCAGTCAATTTTTTTGGTGTGGCATGTTAAGATTAAAATTGAATGTGTGTTTTATTAGTGGCTTGTTTTGAAGGTTGGCAGGATATCATGAAACATGACCAATGCAACCAAAATATATTGAGTTGTAATATTACAGGTGGTAATTACTAATGTCGTCCCACCTACATACTAGAAACTGATGGCAAAAAAGTAATTAATTATTTAGACTGACTTAATTTTTGCCATCAGTTTCTAGTATGTAGGTGGGACAACATTAGTAACTACCATCTGTAATATTACAACTCGATATATTTTGGTTGGATTAGCAATAGGCACCACATTAAGTTACCTTTTGAGTCACTGTGTACAGCTAAGGCTGAGTCCACAGAAGGACAGGCCGTGCTGAGCCGTGCGGACGCTCCGCGCTGAGCCCCTGCATCCTCAATGAGGATGCCTTTAGAGGGGGCTCACGCGAGCGTCCGCAGGCGTGCTGAGGCGCTGGAGTTTTCAGCCGAGCGCCAAGCTGTTTTCAGCGCGCTGTCGACTGAAAACATCCAATCAGCGTGGTGCTGCGTCAACGTCACGGCTCTGTGACGTCGACGTCAGTGCGTCGCGGGCGATTGGCCCAGCGACGTCACTGCCCCGCCTCCTCAGTCTCCCCCCGCCTCTGATCGCGCCCTAAGGCTGCGTCCATAGATGGACCAGACGTGCTGAGGCGTGCGTGCGGACGCTCCGCGCTGAGCCCCTGCATCCTCAATGAGGATGCCTTGAGAGGGGGCTCATGCGAGCGTCCGCAGGCGTGCTGAAGAGTTGGAGGTTTCAGCCGAGCGCCAAGCTGTTTTTCAGCGCGCAGTCGGCTGAAAACCTCCAATCACAGCACAGCAGAGTCAACATCATGGCGCCGTGACGTCGGCGCCATGACATTGACGTCAGTGCATCGCGGGCGATTGGCCCAGCGACGTCACTGCCCCGCCTCCAAACACCTCCCCCGGCTCCCCCGCGCACGCTGGCTCACCTGCAAGTCCGTGCAATCGCGCTGACTGAAGCAGGCGAGCCTCAGCGTTAGCACGCCTCCGCTCTCCCCACACCTCTATGGCCCGGGCCTAAGCCTGCATCCATAGGACTGCAGCCGTGCGGAGGTGCGCGGAGGCTGAGGGAAAGCGGGTGCTTTCCCTGGCCTTGGTCTGCACACCGTCCGGGGGCGTGTCGGGGGGGCCATGTGACGTAACAGAGCTGGTTCGCCCTCATTGGGCGAACCGCTCACGTGACCGGCCCTGCGCTCCCGTGAGTGCGAAAATCTATCTTTTGAAAAAGACCTACGCTTCCGCACGCTTGCGGTAGAGTGCGCGAGCCCCTGCTAAAGCCGCTCTCATTGCGGCTGCAGGGGCTCACTGAGAAGCGTCAGCGCGCCTCAGCACGGGTCAGCGCCTAAGCGCTGACCCTGGACGCAGCCTAAGACAGGTGTCTCCATACTAGTTATTATTTACTCTTGTCAGTCTGGATTTGTTATGAGTCGCCCCATAGGGGATTTTAGCATTTTTGTTTTATGCATAAATTTTAATGTCGTCGCTGATGCAATTAATACAATTTCTTTATTTTTTCGTTTCTGTGAGATTATACTCACTCTAGTGTGTCGTTGGGCAGGGGTTAATATACTCCACCTAGTGGGACAATTGGTGTCCCAGGCTATTTCAGCTGATACAAATACTGTGAGTGCAGTTACCAGGGTTCTTCTGTTAACCTTGAGTTAGCTTGGTGTGCTGTGTAGGGTTTTTAGGGGTAAGTGGTTAGGGGTTACATTACGTGTGGTGGGAAACAGTCCTGGTGATGAAACGGCCATGGCTGGATAGCTGCTGCTAAACAAGTGCGGCTAAATGGATGCAGCTAATTGCCCTAGACACAGTTTATAGTCTCTTCCCCCAGAGAAAAAAAAACTTCTTCTTCTTCTTCTTCTACCTGGAATTGTTTACACATATAAAGATCATTAAAGTTTCTAGCAGAAAAGCACACGGCTGCAAAGTGACACATTTTGTTCCACTTGTGACATATTGCATATTTGGCAGGATATTCTTTCCATGTATGTCTTTTAGTATTATCATACCACATTAACTTTGCTAAAGGTTAGTGATCCTTTGTCTATTGTGTGGTCTCATTTGTGGTCTCCTCTCCTGATAAGGCAATTCCCTCTGAATCATTTTGGATTTTACGCTTACAGTGTCCATATTGCCTGCTATGGTCTCTTGACTAAAGCTGAGTCCATGGTCAGCGCTTATCTGCTGACCCGCACTGAGGTGCGCTGACGCTTGTCAGTGAGCCCCTGCAGCCGCAATGAGAGCGGCTTTAGCAGGGGCTCACGCACGCTTACAGGAGCGCAGGGCCGGTCATGTGAGTGGTTTGCCCAATGAGGGCAAACCAGCTCCGTGACTCACTGGCCCGCCCCCCGACACGCCCCCGGACGGCGCGCGAACTAAGGACAGGGAAAGCACTTGCTTTCCCTCAACCTCCGCATGGCTGAAGTCTCTATGGACTCAGCCTTAGGCCTTTACCATAATAAGCACTGCTGTTTCATTCTGCCAAACTGGTTATACTGTATTGCTCTAAAGTCTGAATCCAAATGCGGCCTCTCAGACAGTTGCATGATATACATTGAATAAATAGGATATCATATGAAATAAACGGGAAATAGGGATAGGTTACATTGCATTTAAATTATAGACACACAGTTGCACACTAGCAACTCTTATCAATACTGCAGAGTACTACTACCAAAACTACATTTAATTTTTCTGCTGGTGGCTTATTTGCGACTGAGCCGCGGTCGCCGCAACTTCAAAATGCAAATAAATGCCAGTGATTAAGATTTAGGGGCCTATTCTAGTAGCTCCATAGTCTGATAAACCACTTGTAAATTACATTTTAAATGCAGATTCGCATGCTTTGCTGCTATTCTGTAAGCCCTTATCTAAACCAGGTCTAAATGGCTTTTTTAGAATCGGTTTCACTCGCATTTTTTGCCTACAACTGCTATTCTTGTATTTCTGTTATGCAAACCGCTTCGAAAATGCGAATTTTGTTTTTACCACTTAAAGGGTGGCGAGATTGGTATTGCAAGTTACTGTACATCTAGAGCCTAAAATATAGGTTTGACTGAGAGAACAAAACCCATAAATCAGACTGGGGATTGGTTGTTAAACCATGAGGTCCGTCACTTTACTTTAGAAGCGGTTTAGAAGAAGTGATTTGAAATAGAGAAAAACGTTTTTATTTCTCACATTTCTTTCCTCTATTTGTGAACATGCCAAACTGTGCGGTTTCATAATCACATCTACAGAGCAACTAGAATAAGTCCCTTCGTTTCTCGCGGTCACGGGAACAGTAAGTCTGGCTACATCAAATTGCTGTGCTCTGCCAAAGTGTGTACTGCTTAGTTGAATGCTTCTACACTCTCAGATTATTGGTGTTTTCTCATGTTAAATGTGGCATGTTCATACTAGATTATACTGTATGTGCTTTACTGCAAAGTCTGCCATATCTTCTGCCATATCTTCTGCCATATCATACAACAAGGATTTAACTTGATATACCTGACTTTTAGCTTCTAAACCTTACACAAGATGGAATTGCTGAAAGCCCCACATTCATTTTGATAAATCAACAATGGATTGAAAATCAACATGCTCTGGGGCAGCTGTGGGAGCACCACGCTGCTTTGTGTATACACTGAGATGAGGAGTTTGCTCTTTCATTCTGCTGATGAGAGTTATACCTCTGAATTATCAGTATTCACACTGTGAGATATATATTGACCCAATCCCAGGCAGGGTGTTCTGTTAAATCTTATAACACCATGTAGGAGAAAAATCATTAGAGAGAAAGCACTGAACAAAGGTTTTCCTGCAGCTTTATTTACTCTAACAGGGCTGTTTATGTCCACAACCTAGTAAATCAGAAAGAGCCCAGAGAGTCTACAACATAACCTTTTATGGTACTTAGCACAAAATCCAGGGGATATACAGTAGTACAGTACATTGCAATTACAAAACAAGAGATTATGATGCAAGATAACCTCTAAATTGAAAACAAGGCTGTGATGAAACAAACAGACTTTTATATATTTTTAAAGTGCATTTTCAAAGAGGATCTAGTCAATTGTGACATTGTGTTTGTGGCTGCATATTTTATCCCACTTGGTCATGTCTGTAACCTGATTCTGGATATGCAACATAATGATGCTAAAATGGTTCTAGTACAGAGCAAAACTATCCCATGTCAGGTACAAATAAAAGATACAGATGTAGATATAGCTGGAGAGTGTGAGCCTCAAAGGAGGGAAAAGAAAGAGAGGGAGGAATAGGAAGGTTTCGGTAATGGCAGATTGAAGAGAGGAGCCTCACGCCTCCACCCCTGCCATCAGGGCGCGGGAATTGTTAAAAAGGGGAGCATGAATTCCAAAGGGTACAGGAGAGATAGGAGGGATATTGACAGGGGATGAATATGAGGTTAGACTGGTTTATACCAAGAGGAGTAAAAGTTGTATGTGAGAGGAAAGGATGAGTACATGTAGAAATACAGTAAGGCAGGGACCAAGATTGGCAGAGATATGCCCAAAAGAAAGGAGGAGTAGCATGGAAAGAAAGAGAATATGCAAGGAGGATTTATATGGGTGTGCTTTAGTGCAGCGTGTATAGCTGTGTAGTGTCCAAGGGCGCAGAAAGGAAAGGAGTTCAAGTGAACTAAGAAGTGGAGAAGGAAGGAAAGATGGAGATATATGAATTGAGTTAGAGGAATAATGAGGCTGTGTGATGGAGTGGCCCTGTAAGTGAGGTCAGTAAGGAGTCAACACAGGCTAACAAACCCTTTGGTGGTTTATTTCTTCACATTCACAACAAAGGATTGGACACTGTCCCATTATTTATTTATTTATTTATTTATTTATAAAAATATTTTACCAGGAAGTAATACATTGAAGTTACTTCTCGTTTTCAAGTATGTCCTGGGCACAGAGTTATGATAACAAATAATATAGGGTTACAAATACATAGTATAGTGGTAAAGTGAACACAGGCGCAAACAAATAAAAAGTGGACACTAATAATAAGTGACTAATCAAAAACTTAAATAAGTGAAAAATGTGATAAAATGTAAGTAAATACAGTTTCACCCCCTGCTCTGGAACCCACTGGAAGGGGTAGTCTTCACTCTTCCCCCACAGAAACAGCAAAACACACAAAATCCACGGGGAGCATGGGGAGGAAACAAAAATAAATTTAAGTGCAGCAAAAATGACAATGTGAAAAAAGCCTTCAATTGACTTGGCTCTAATGAATTGACTATTTACAAGATGTAAGAGTCAAAAAGGCAGGGTTGATTCAAAAGGTCAGAGGTAAGTGGATGATGCAGTTGTCATCAAAGTGGATCAGGTCCCCAGGATCACGTACCCCAATGTAGAGAGAAAAACTGGCATAGCGCAGATCACTCAAGATAAAAATAGCTTTATAACAATAAAATATTATACTCACATTCTAACAATAAAAAACGGGCATATCACACTGCATTAGTGTAGGAAGATTTTAGCCAGCTGGTTCACCGTCCCGCAACGTTCCCCCACTCCTCCGCCTCAGCCTCCGGTCAGCTGTTTAGACTGCTCCGACTGGCGTGTGACGTCACTTCCGGTTTCGTCGCTCGGTGAGGGCTGGATCCTCCTGCAACTCCTCTGCTGTATGCTCCTCTCTGAATAAGACTCCCACTCTACGCGTTTCGAAAGCGACTGCTTTCTTCCTCAGGAAGATATTTTTATCTTGAGTGATCTGCGCTATGCCAGTTTTTCTCTCTACATTGGGATACGTGATCCTGGGGACCTGATCCACTTTGATGACAACTGCATCATCCACTTACCTCTGACCATTTGTGTCAACCCTGCCTTTTTGACTCTTACATCTTGTAAGTAGTCAATTCATTAGAGCCAAGTCAATTGAAGGCTTTTTTCACATTGTCATTTTTGCTGCACTTAAATTTATTTTTGTTTCCTCCCCATGCTCCCCGTGGATTTTGTGTGTTTTACAAATACATAGTTACATAAGTGAACAGGGTATACATTATATACAAGACATTGCATGCACAGTTAAAGATAATATATTATAGGCGTCTGTAACAGTTACAGACCAGATTAAAATGTGAGACAGCTTTAGTTTTGAAAGAACTTAGACTGGTGGTGGCTGTGAGAGTTTCCGGTAGATAGTTAAAGTTTTGGGGTGCACGGTAAGAGAAGGTGGAGCAGCCGGATACTTTGCTGAACCTTGGGACCATTAACAGTCTTTTGGAGTCAGATCTCAGATGATAAGTGCTGCATGTGGTAGGGGTGAGGAGCTTGTTCAGATAGATGGGTAGCTGGCCGAGAAAGTATTTGAAGGCAAGACAGGAGAGATGAACTTTGCGCCTAGACTCAAGTGATGACCAATATGGTGTTTTAAATAAACTCTTGATCGGGTTTAAAAGGCAGGAAGTCACTCACTGTCAGTTGTTCCTGCACCAGCAACAGAGGTTATAGGAGGATTGTCTTTGATCCTGCTGGGATTCACAGTACACCCAGCACCAACCAAATTCCAGCCTGCAGGGACCCAGGCTACTTCTACCCAGAGGGATTTACTTGGGAACAGCAGGGATGCAAAACCATTATTACAGACAAGCCTGCAATAACCACAAAGTGCCTGGAAATAGCTGGGTCCCTTGCCAGATACTAAGATAATTAATTTTATATTTTTCTGTGTTGTGTTTAAAACTGGAAATAGCCTAGCTACCTAGTTGGTTAAATAGGGACATTACTGTGTGGCTAGCCTCCCTAATGTGGCGTAAGTTTTTGTTTCATGGTTTGTGTTCAGCCAAAATCTGTCCACACTATGATCCCATGCTTGTCAGCCTGTACTTTAAACCCCCCTGTACACCTTATTTACTGTAGCCTCTCCCAAAAAACTGCACATAACTGCCCCCCCCCCTCAACCAACTCTCTCTGCAAACCCTGAAAAGGCCCTAGCATCGCAATGCAGCAAAACATGTTGGCAAGGAAAAAGCACACCTCTGCTGTATAGTCTGCACACACTCACTTGGCTCACAACAGTTTCAAACAACATTACCTACCTCTGTGATAATGAACCTGCTATGTATCTTAACTTTGTTATTTCTTGTGGCCTCATGAAAATGTTACTCTCTCTATCCATTACAATCCCCTCCCTCCTGGCCCACACCCAATAACATTATACACCCTGGATTACTCAAAAGTCTCCCACTATGTACTGAATGTTGGTGGAGAACTCTGAAAACCAACACACCAACCACCGCTTACTCTAAAGGCAAACATCACAAATTTACAAATTGCAAACAACTACTCAAATTTCTACTCATACTATAACTCTCTTTAGCAGGTAATATTGAACTTAACCCAGGTCCTCCCTTTTCAACTCTGTCCCATACATTTGAGAATGCCCCCTTCAAATTTCAAAAAGGTCTATCTGTCGCCTATATAAATATCCAGAGCCTGTTGTTCAAACTGGATGAACTAAGGGCATGGTGTCATATGCATAAACCCAAAGCCATCGTTCTCACAGAGACATGGCTAACCCCTAAAACCCTTCAGGCAAATATTGCCATTCAAGGATACTCCATTTCTAGGAAAGATAGCTCAAAGAGAGGAAGAGGGGTGTTATTTTATATTGCAGACACCTTACAATTTACACTGTTAAATTGCCCCCCAAGCCCGCCATCTTTTAAAATCCTAGTTGGCAAAATCTGCCTCCCCTTTTCTAAGACCGCACTGATTGTTGGAATCTACCACCTCCCTAAAGCCCCTCTACAGTCCCTGACTGATATCACCCAGGTTTTTGGCTCCATTACCTCTATGAATGAGAAGAGTGAACTGCTAGTTCTTGGGGATTTCAACTACATTGGCTCGAACCTAAAAAAACTAAATCCAGATACAACTCAAGTTACATAAACTAATGCAGCTAATTTCCCAACCCACACGGACAAACATTAAATCTCACAACCAGGACCGTCTTAACAGCATTATAGGCCCCCGGACAAAGCAGTACACTGGGCCCTGCAAAATTTCTCTCGCGAATGCAGACATGCCAACTCTCCGCTACAAGTCGTAATTTTTCTCCTTCTATCGAGTTAGCGGGAGATTTGAATGTTGAGGCAGGTGATCGGAAAATTAGTGTTAAATTCTGGTCTGTGCATAGATTTGCATGGGGCCCCTATGCTCATGGGGCCCCCGGGCAACTGCCCAGCATGCCCATGCGTTAAGAAGGCACTGCTCACAAACACTCCTTGCTAGACTGGATTCTCTCCTCAAATCCCAGCAGAATCCAATCCTATGGTATCCTTCCTGACATTTTCAGTGATCATGCAATAGTATACTGTGTAAGGAAAATGAAATCACCCCAATCAAACCTTAGGTTCTCCTCACTAGAACATTTAGAAACTTTATCACACAACCGTTTCTGACTGACCTTACCATCTGCCATTGGTACAGAATCGACTTAATTCACGACACCGATTTTGCTCTCGACTATTTCCAATCTGAGTTTTTAAAACTATGTGATACCCATGCCCACTATGCAGAATTAGAGTACGGGGAGCCCACTTTCTGTGGGTTACAACTGACCTTATAACACTCTACCATTTCAGGGATGCCTTGTGGAAAAGCTACAAAGTAACTGGCACTACTAAGGATCTTAATAACTACAGATACCTGCGGAATATGTGTACAAGGCAAACATGACATGCAAAAGCACAATATTACTCTGGTAATCTTCACCAGAATACATCAAACCCATAACAAAATCATAACCCATACATAACTTCTGGAAGGTTATCCACAATATATGCCAGCCTTCTAGCCATCAACAACCAAGTAATATCACTAAGGAGGATATAACTCTGTCAAATCCACCTAACATTGCAAATGCATTGCAATGATTACTTTGTGGGGTGTGCTACTAATTTATTAGCAAAACGTAACCCAAACCACAAACATGAACCTCATTCTGAGAGTATCCCTATAGCCCCATCTTCCAACACTGCTCACAGTTTTCAATTTGTCCCAGTATCTGAAGAGGAGATTACACAAGCACTCTTCAAATTAAAACTAAGCAGCCAATGTGTACTTGATTCCCTGCAATCTAAGTTTCTGACATGGTGCCCCAACCATTGCCAAACCAATTGCTTCCATAATCAACTGTATTCTGTCTGCAGGCCATATCTCTAAGACCTGGAAAACTGCCAGAGTTGTCCCATTCTTCAAAAGTGGGGACAAAAACACTGTCTCAAACAACAGGCCAATCTCTCTTCTCCCAATACTATCCAAAGTCATGGAAAATATGTGTCCACACCCAATTAAGCAATTACTATACCAAGACAAATTTCCCTAGCCAATTCCAATTTGGCTTTCGCCCCAAACACTCCACCATAACTACCCTGCTAAAAGTTTGCAATGAAATCCAGTGTGGAATGGAACGGGGACAACTCACTGGTGCAATATTCCTGGATTTTGCAAAGGCTTTTGATACTGTTGATCATGTTATCTTTCTTAACAAACTCCAGTTCTCTGGAATAGGGAAGCATGCTTTATACTGGTTTCATTCCTACCTATCAGGTAGATCCCAACATGTGTTTATCTTAGGCTTTAACTCCAACCTCTTGATATCACCTGTGGTGTCCCGCAAGGCTCAGTTCTGGGGCCCCTACTCTTCTCGGTGTTCATCAATGATCTTTCTACAGCTTGTAAAAGAGCTTCAATATGCATGTAAACAGATGACAGAATCATTCATGCACACAGCCCTAGCCTCTCCGACCTTGAACACGTACTTCAATCTAACTTTTTGAGACTTTAAAAAACAGTTTATTTTGGAAAATCCAATTTTCAACACTGACAAGACTGTAACAATGGTATTTGGGACCAAGGAATTTTTTTTAAAGTTTCCAATGACTGAGCTGCAGATCAGAACCAACGCTAACACCACCCTAACTCCTGTTACTAGTTTTAAATACTTGGGCATATGGTTTGACTCCCATTTAAAATTTGGGGTGCACATTGATAAGTCTGCTGGTCAGAAAGCGTATAGCACTGCAGAGGCTAATGCCAATTATCGACTATGGGGACATAGTATACGGCTCGGCACCCCAAACCCACCTTAGCAATCTTGATTCCCTCTACAATTCAATATGCCGTAATGTTCTCCAATGGAATTCCCTCACAGGCTGGTAAAAAGAAAAGTGTATTTTCAAAAGAAATTAGGTCAGAACAAATATAAATACAGATGCAGGGATTCGACCATTTCTCAAACTTTTTTTTGAGATCTCCCCGAGATCCCCGCTAGATTTGCCGTAACAGACTAATGGCCCATCTGTTTAACATAGCTGGTGTCCCTGCTGTGTGAGTCCTACCGGGTCTGCCTTTCTGTTGGAGACGCGCAGTAAGAGACAGGCTGAATCAGTCACTCTACCTGTGCGCCTCTAACAGGCAATCTCGGGGGTTTTATTTCATTTTAATATTACAGTATTGTAGCAGGGGGTCTCCAGAGCCGAACCACATTGATTTCAGGTCCGGAGACCCCTTCTTCCCGAGTTTTTTTGTGTGGCTTTTTTTGTTTTAAGGCAATGCAATGCGGTTTTTATTTTATGCATATACTGTATTTATTTTTTGCAGGTTGCCCATTGCCTGGCATAGTGGTTACTTATCGCTAAAGTGATTAAGAGTTAGGGGCCATTAGATTGTATTTTTTTATTGTACTGTTGCTAACAACGGAGGACAAAGAAGGTGATGATGATGCCTTCATCTGGCAGGGGTAAGTGCAAGTTTTATTTACTTTATGCTGGTTTATGTTTTATTTTAAATGGGCAAATGCACTATTTTCCATATCTGGATAATAGTACGGTAATTTTGCCCATTACTGTACTATATGTGTTAGGGGGATTGTTAGGGGTACAGGGGGTGGGTTGTGTATTGGTACAGTAGGTAGTATGTATTTTAATGTTTACTGCATTGATTTAAGCCTCGGGGACCCCCTGCTTCCTGAGATACAGGTATGGGGTGCTGTATCCCCGCAATGTTAACATCTTCCACGTCAAGTGACCGAAGGCATTTAACATTGTGGGGATACTGGCACCCCATACCAGGGCCTGCATTTCGGGAAGCATGGGGTCCCTGAGGCTGAAATCAATGCGATTCAGCTCAGGAGACCCCCTGCTCTTGCACACTATGAATAAAAATAAAATATAAGCAGCTTCAGTATCGTAGCAGCTAAGGTAATGAGTATTTCTTTGGGGGGAGGGTGGTCTTTGATACTAGTGTGCAGGAGCAGGGGGTCTTCTCATATGAACAAAGTTGATTTCAGCACGGGGACACCCTACTTCCTGAGATACAGGCCCCGATATGGGGTGCCGGTATCTCCTGCAATGTCAAAACCCCACGGTCACGTGACCAACAGGATTTTAACATGGTGGGGATACCGGCATCCCATAACGAGGCCTGTAATTCGGGAAGTATGTGGTCCATGGACCTGAAATCAATGCGGTTCAGCTCCGGAGGCCCCTTGCTACAATACTGTAATATTAAAATAAACCCCCGCGATCACCTGTTAGAGGCGTGCAGGTAGAGTAACTGATTCAGCCTATCTCTTACGGGGCATCTCTTACAGACAGGTGGACCCCGGTAGGATTCACACAGCAGGGACTCCTGCTGTGTTAATCCGATGGGCCATTTAGTCTTCATCTCAGACCACCATGCACTATAGTGCGTGCTTCAACCCGAGAAATTGTTGGATAACGGCTGCTGCATCTGTTGTAGAGGAGCGATGGTAGGGGTAGTAGTAATAGTGTAGTGTTGTGAGGTGGGTGAGGACTGGTCACTGAAAATTAAGTTAGGATGAGGATACAGTGGAAATTGTGCAATATACTAATGCTGCTCTAGAGCAAGGGTGCACAAAGTTTCCCCCTTGCGCCCCCCTCCCTGCTCTCCACCCCTGCTCAGCTCTGGCCTCATATGATGCTGTGGGGTCATGTGATGTTACATTACAATGGCAATGCAACATCACGTGACCCTTTGGCGACATTTGACGCCGGGTTACCAATGGGGACGAGTCGCGGAAGACACCACAAAGCCATCTAAATCAAGGCAGGAGAAGTTACAGAGGCCTCACGTGGTGCCCCAGCATTTAATTTAAATACCTTGGGGGAGTGAACATGACCTCTGTAACCGCTGTACCCCCACCTTTTGCATACCCCTGCTCTAGACTGAGGGGAGCTGCATTTTCTTGAGTCTGTGATAGAAAATATCCTCTATTCCAGAACAATTCAACTCCAGAATACAGGGCTAAAAGGATGTGCAGTTGTCCATACTTTGTTCTACTTCTGTTAAATGCAACAGTGTTACCCACTTAAAAATGGGCCTCTTTAAAGATGGGATTCTACTGTTGGTCTTTACTAATAAGCACCTTATCAAGCACATTGCTTTATCTAACAATGAGTACGATACCTGACATAACTCTGGGTCAATACCGTCATTAACTGAGAGATGCTGAATTAAGTGAAAGGAGGCAGGCTCTTTTTACTTCTCAGATTGAATAGTGGAGACTCACAAAAAGGACCGGCCATGCTTCCCAAGGACAATTTTGCCCAAGGTATCACTATGTTGTTCTACCGACTTTAAATTCAACCTGCAATCCCCTCACATCCCATTAAAACAAACCCTCTGAGAGCTGCGCGCGGCTTGGAGCACTGTAAAATGGCTGCATAAGATTAGAGCAACTCTAAAGGACTAAGATAATCCACTGTTAGCTATATAAACTTGCTGTATATTTCATATATATAAAGCAAACCCTGACAAGATAAACCGCAAGCTATATCCATAGAGGTGTGCATCTCCCGGTGGTCCGACCATGTCCCATTTAGTTACCCCCGGGCCCGGAGATCCCAACTGGAGGTGAGCGGGATTGGCGGAGAGGACACATGCCGTGCAGCCTCGGGCCTCAGAGCATAGCAACCCTCTGTCACGATGTGCTCACCACAAACAAAGTGTGACCACGGGGCCGGGGTGGGGATGGATATAAACACCACCCACCCGCTTGGTCACGTCTGGAGTGCAGGTTGGTCAAGGTAGCTGGGTCTGGGTTGGAGAGATACGGATAGTCGATATACTTGCCGGGGTCTGGTTGGAGAGGTACGGATCGTTGCAGGTACTATTAGCTGGGGTAAGAGTAGGGAAATTAGCCGGAGTCCGGGTTGGAGGGAGAATAATCATTGTAAGGGTGCTGATGTCAGGGTTGGAGAGGTGCGGATTGTCATAGATAGCCATGGTCAGAAGTACAGAAGAGCGGAGTCCAAAACAAACCGGCTCAATAACAGAGAACTGCGAACAACAGGACAAGACTACAAGGCTAGGAAGCAATGAACACAACAGAACATTGGATTATGCTCAGCCAGTGGCACAGCTGAGCATATATATGATAGAACATCCAATGAGAAGAAGGTGATGTAGAGGTGTGTCAGCAGTGGTGACCACCACAGGTGTGGGAAGGTGCCCAGGTGAATTACTGATGGCTCGTCTCCTGCGCGTGCTGGTCGCGCGCTGCGCTTGTTCGTTGCACCCCGCTGACGGTGCTAAGTCCTTCTATGTAACACTTTTTGCTACTTTAATAATGAAATAAAGTAGCTAGAGAAATGGCAACTCACTATTTCTAGACAGTTAAAATCAAAGTACTTTATCAAGAAAAGCATAGTTTCTTTAGAAAGACTGCCTTTCAACACACAATCCCATATTAATGTAAAACAGACCACTCAACAAAACTGTGTATAATGATTGACAGTAATTATCTAAAGAAAGTGTTATCAGATATTAATTAACTCACTTGTAAATCACTACATATCTAAAAAAAAAAATAAAAATCACTAAATCATTCTGTAATTAACACAATATGATGCTGACATGGTAGGAGTTATATACATAAATGATCATTGCAAATATATAAGTCAAATTTCAAAATATCACAAGCATATTTCAAATATTTTTGCACCTACAGTATCTTAAATATAAATTTGTTATAAACCTATAACAAGCTTAGGCATATGTTTTTTTAGTAGATTTAAATAGTCAAACAAAATAAGTCAACCTTATCTCCAAATTTGTAAACAAACAAGATTTTGGAAACCTTGACCACAGAGAAATGCAAAATTAAAAATATACTAATAGACTAAAAAAATATATATATTTTTAATGAATACGTTGAGAAAACCCAAGAATAACATATAAAGGAAAAGAAACCCAACAACAACTACAATCACAACAAAAGAAGCTATGCTTTTCTTGATACTTTTTTTTAACTGTCTAGAAATAGTGAGTTGCCATTTCTCTAGCTACTTTATTTCATTATTAAAGTAGCAAAAAGTGTTACATAGACGAACTTAGCAACTCCTTTCTCTTTGTTCATATGTATTTTGTTAATAAAGTTGTTTAAAAAAATGTGTTACCTACCATTCGTGATGACGCACCAGCTGATGCGTGATGATGCTAAGAAAGGCTTTTTTTGCCGGGAAAGCAGAATATTTAAAATCCCGATGGAAGCTAGCTCAGAAGGGACCTTGAGAAAGCGCTGTAAGCGCGAAAAAATTTGGTCTACATGCCTTTGATCTATTAATGCTGTTTTTGTATCCAAGCTACCCGCCTTCTTCATTTTTGGTGCTGCGTCGCAACCTCTTCATTTTTGTTCATCCATACCTGCGGACAGCACACCGGAGGACATCAATCAGGCCTGGAAGTCAAGAAATCATAAGGTATATTGACTTTGTGCAGTATTAGTCATTTGCCTTGCTGGAGAAGACATATGAATGTCTAGGTGAGTGTTTACAAGTCAGAATCTTAAGGATATATGGGAATACTTTACGCCATTCATCTCCCTGGATGCTGCGCGCTCTGACATGAGTGGGGACAGGTAGGCATTATCCTATTTACTTACTATAGTTACTGCTGTGTACTATACTGGACACCGCCGAATATATACTCCCCTTACACATTTATGGGCCTGATCTTATCCAATGTTATAAGAAGTTGTTCAAATCTAATAGATAGAAAAAGGGGGGGTATGAGCCCCTAAGATTGATGCTACAACGTTGCAGTATGTGGATATATATTAGACAGTGGAGTAATACACCGCAGCAACTAGATATACATAAAATCCAATAGAATCAATAACCTCCAATGATAAACCCATAAACCTAGACGGGGGGCTTTTTAAAGCAAGGCTGGTAGAAGTACAGCGGAGCCCTGTCAGAACAGAGCCCCAAAGTAAATCAGATATCCAGCTACTGCTTGCCTCACCTGCGTCCGGTAGTGGAAGGGTTAAATCAGCTGGCCCGCATGTCCGATGAAGCTGTAAGGCTGCCAGGTGCTGTTTGAGGAAATTTGCTACTGTTGCTGACCGCGGTGGCGTGCTCCTGCTCGTAAGTAGGTAAACAGGTTTGGTGAGAGGAAACGGCGGTCACTGCTGCTCCACAAAAAATACTCCAACCAGGCGCGTAAAAACTAAATAATTTTAATGATGAAAAATAAAAAAGAGCTTCCACATGATAGTGTACCTCTGACGCGTTTCGTTCTATACTAGAACTTTATCAAAGAGTCCTTGATAAAGTTCTAGTATAGAACGAAACGCATCAGAGGTACACTATCATGTGGAAGCTCTTTTTTGTTTTTGATCATTAAAATTATTTAGTTTTTACGCGCCTGGTTGGAGTATTTTTTGTGGAGCAGCAGTGACCGCCGTTTCCTCTCACCGAACTTGTTCAAATCTAAGGCGACCTCAACAGTCTCTTATTGCTAGGAATATTTTGGAGCCCCAGATTTCACTGAACTTTTTATCTGGTGATGCTAGGTAGCCCCCGGCTGCAGTGATCATCAGCTCCAGGCAACAATAGGGACACTGGGATCAGCAATGTTGAGAGGGCGGCAGATCAGATGTGACGTGGAGGGGGGAGGTGGTAGTCCCCAAAGTAAGAAAGCAAGGAAAGAGACTGCAAAAGTACTGGGCAGACAAGAGGTCCCCCCCCCCCCCCCACACACACACACACTCAATTGGGAGATAAACAATCAGACTCCTCACATAAAAACCCTACCAACAACCTGGCTGCACAGAATCAGGGGGAATAGACAGGGTCTAAAGTGGAACACAGACTATTTACCTTATCTCAATCAGAGGTAGACCAGTCGTGCAACCCCATGAGCCCATTAGAAGAAACTAGAGCTCTCTTCACTTCTTCAAATATAACACTCCAAATAAAATAATATTTTACAAGCTAATAAAATTTCCAAGCCCAACTAAAAATACAATGGGGAAGCACACACGGTACCAAGAAGCATGACTGCCTAACTGACATGCTTCGCTAACAACCGTGCCATCAATCTAATTAATCTGGTGAAAAAAAATACATTTAAAGATTAAAAAAAAAAGAGGAGGAGGAGGTCCGCTAAAGCCTGGGGATGATTTCATCAAGATCCTTAAGGAGAACAATGTTCCCAGTGGTGGCTGAGATCTTTCATAAAAAAAATGCCAACGTGGCTCAGTCGGGTGACTCCCCCCAGCACAAGATATCAGAATCCGAATCGGAAATGGAGCCTCTTAACCAGAATTGCACAAAAAATGATATCAACGAGCTCTTCAGAAACATCAAATCCGTCTTTCGAGTGTAACTAACAGAGACCAGACAAGAGGTTACCGAGCTGGGCTCAAGAACGGACACATTGGAAAAAAAACCTGACAAAATAATAAAAGATCAAGATATGGCCGCTTGAGATCTAGAGAATTTAAAGGCTCAATTAGCAGAGGTCTGGGAAAGATAAGAAGACTCTGAGAATAGGAGTCAAGGAATAATATCCGAATCAGAGGGATCCCAGAGTCTATAACGAATCCGGAGGCCTTCGTCCCCAGTTGGTAGAGCATAGGGGAATAAGTAACAATCCCTTAACTGGTGCTATTAAAACATCACTGTGTGGTATAACAATATATCAAGCAAATCTGGGATCCATGTAGCATATAACACAAGTCTCTCCAGGTGCACAATAAAGTGTGTGAATTGAAGAAATCTCACTCCTATATAACCCCATAGAATAAGACCAAATAAAAGGGACTGACTGTGCTGACAAGGGTAAGTGAAGCAAGAATAACACTCACGCTGTGTAAAAGCACATGTCTCTGCCCGGCGGTCTGGACGGCTGGAGGGATGTAGAAAACACACTGGCTACCGGAGGAAGATCCGTGAATTTAAATAATAAATAAAACTCACGATGACGGAGTCAGCTGGATCCCGATGAGGTGTGCTTCAGTCCAGGTCAGTATAGCAAAAATTTGGAGAAAAGGCTGATCACAGCAAGGGATAGGGCTGGAGGCAGGTATCCAATAAAAAAGTATTTATTAATTAAATAGCATGAAAGCATGGTCCTCTGACGCGTTTCCCGCCCGACAGGCGCTTTATCAAAGAGTAACCCAACTTGTGAACAGGACTCCTTAAGTAACAGACAATACCCTGAAACAGGTGTGCTCACATCAAAATCAACCACGTCATGAATGGAGAAAGACAGGTAATGAGCTATGAAAGCCCAGATAAGACAGAGCACACAGCCAGGGGATCTGTCACACAAGGAGAAACAAATGTATAATGTGACCAAATTAGTAAAAACATATAAGACATAAACAAACATAAAAGATAATACATAGAAAATGATAAAAGAATAAAAAATAAAAAAATAGAAATATTGTCATAGTTTAAACAAACACAAGCAGAAAAAAGACATAAATGCGTCATTGATGATCTAAGAAAAACATAAAATAAATAGAATAAATAACTCTATTACCCAAATACAAATAAACAACACCCCCTAGTGTCAAAATGGAAAACATAAAAAATATGATGAAAAATCTTTAGAATATAACATCAAAACACAATGTGAACTAGTCAAGATGTATATAATAGACTTCTAATAATTAAATGATAAAGAATATTTAATCAAAATTGTATGTAAATATATAAGATAATGCTATGTAAATATCAACACCAAAATGGAAAACTTAAATGATCATGTCATGAATTAATAATAAATGATACATGAAAAGTAATAATAATAAATATTAAGTATAAATAAATATAAATGAAACTTTAAATCTAAATACACGTATGCATATGGACCAACGTACCCACAAATATATGTAGACACATAAGTCCACATGTGCACATGTAATAATCAATTGATAGATATTAATTATAATGACTCAAAAGTAGATTTCAACAGTCATTGAAAAACATTATTGAAACATGAACAACAATGTGCAAGAGGTAATACATGATATCAACCAGGAAAATGTGGTAAACAATAATAAATAATGTATAAAGAAAAACTCAATGATCTTTATAAAAAAATGAATGAGTTCCCAGTCCTGATTAATACCTTTAGGTTGTAAAGTGTTCAAACTGAAAATCCAAAACATCTCTTCTATTGAGCATGTTCAATCAGTAACCTCCCCGAATAGGCGCAGGAACCTGCTCAAGAGCAGAGAAAGAAAAATTCTTAATGCCACCATGAGAGCAATGGGAAAAATGTCTCGACACTGGGTGTACTAGATCATGTTTTTGATCGCTCTAGTGTGTTCCATAATTCTGCTTTTTAGAGGTCTAATTGTGCGACCAATGTAGTGTCTACCACAACCACAATTCAAAATATAAATGGTGTAAAAAGAATTACAATTATAATTCTACTTACACCATTTATATTTTGAATATCTTCTTAACCACCGTAGCGATTAATAACCACTATAGTAATTAAGGGTTAACCCGGTCCCCCGCCATCCACCCTGGATGCCTAACCACCCACCTGGCCCCACTATACCCACCCTCTACCCATAGATTGGCACAGTGGTTCATCATACCCATATAATATGGGCATGATAAGCCACTATAGCACAATGGTCAACCTAATAAAAATCATGCAGACCAAAAATACACAATAATAAAAGAAATACACAAGCACCTAAACACCCCAACAATAAAATAATTAAAATGCCTAATAGTACACAGGAATAAAAATTATCCATCACCAAAACAGCAAAAGAATAAAAATGATGTTATTCCAAAACATAAGAATTAAATAAACACATATCTAACCAATTCAACAAAAAAACACTAGTCAACAAAGGAATTAAATAACTAAAACCCCTAGTCAACAAAACAATTAATTAATTTCAAATGCTAACCAATCCCAAAATGTACTAAAAACAAGCCATCCAAATTCCAAACAATTTAATCCTAACAATAAACAGAAATAGAAAAAACAAAATAACAATCAATTGAAAACAAGCATTTACCAAAAAAAATGCATTGCCTGTCACTGTATTTTTCTGTACCCTCTCAGATTAATTCATTAGCAGTCAATGGGCAATTACAAACATAAAAATAAATAAATACAATCAAAAAAACTGAAAAAAGACATTTACATATGTAGCCGGGCTCCCCTCGCCCGCATTTGTTGTTGTCGGGTGGGAGGGTTGCAGCAGGGCAGGGAACGCTCCGGTATATCGGAGGTTCCGCGTATTAGGGTGCCGCCATGTTGGGAGTTGGCGCAGGTGCAGAAGGTGTGGAGCAGGAGGTCGCGCATGCGCAGGCACAGCAGTCAAAGCCCGCGAAGGAGGAGTAGCTCCCATAGGGTGGAGCATAGGGAACTACAAGTCCTAGCAGCCCCCGCGGGACCATGTGACTCCAGGGGACCAATCGGGTGGTAGGAAGGAGGATATAGGGGTTGGAGGGCACGCATGTTGCTCAGAGCTAGCGGGAGGAGGAAGGAGACGGAGCTCCGGTGTAGGGAAGCATTCAGCCCCTACCTAGGCCTTATACCCAAGCCCAGTTAGGCCCTGAGTCCCCGTAGTGTGGAGCGGAGATAGGGACTGGCCCTAGACAGGTTCCGGTTCCCTTATTGGGCCATTCAGTGATCGCTTAAAGAGACAGTGTGTGCTTAGCAGGAGGTCTGGGCTCAGACCCTGTTACTGTTGTTGCTGTTCGTCTGGGTGGGATCGCCCCGGATGTCAATAGCTGGAGCCACCTCGCATCTGACCCTTTTTGAAGATCCTTGGCAGGCCCGGGTACTGGAGTGTCCAGCAGGTAACCATCAAGTGCACCAACTATACCACCTATTCATACAGGACATAGTGGCTGCGCAGTCACACATACATATCTCACTTGAGGGTGGGGGACATATTGTGTGGGGTTACTGGACACGGGGTGGGATCACCCGGTGGAGGTGGAGGTAGCATCCTGCGAGACGCAGTAGTTAGTGTCTCCTCTAGGGAGGGACACCGGTTAATATATATATATTGCATATGCTACAAGTAAAGCCATTTGTTTGTTTTACATGCTGTGTGTGTGGAGTGATATACAATTGTCCTGCGAGGAACCACTCCCCCTCTGGTGGGAGCCATCGCAGGTGGAGGCGCTGCACCAAGTATAAGGTATTATCTGTTATTACGCGTGCCCCAGGCTCTCCGTGGCGGAGGCTTAGGCCCTGTGAGCCTACAGGTTATACAGCATATGGTAGCGGCCTGTGTTCACTAGGAATACAATCAACGGGTTACAACAATATATTGAGACGACATGTTCTCTGACCTATTTGTGGTTGATGTAATCTATATTCTCTGTCTTCTGTACCTTTCGTTTGAATTATTTTGTAACCTCCCCCCTCATCCTACCCTATTTTGTTTTCTGTACACCCCATGAACATGTTAAAAATCAATAAAAATTGAGTAAAAAAAAACCCTCTGAGAAGCCCTTTAAAAGCAACTCTTCCTCCTCCCTATGGGGATAATTCCCCAGACACACCTCCATTGTCTCTACCCTCACTGGTGTTATTGCACTTCCCCCCCTCCACCCTTTTGTTTACATAAGCACTTGCTAGCTGCATGGTTCTCACCACATGCTTAACACTCCTGGCTAAACATATAGGTTGTGCTGAACTTGCATGCTCTGTCATTAAAAAGCCAGCACATACCCCACTTACCTCCCACCGACAGCCCAGAGTCTTGTGAACTGCCGGCCGCTGACCCAAATGGACCAGGCCTCTGAAGTGGCATTATGGACAGCCACAGATCCATGTCTTTGTAATCACATTTAGCCTTTTTATTTACTGACAAGCAGTGCTGAAAAGCCTCATCATGATGCAGCCACACTTCCCCCATACATTTTATTGGCCTCCCTGATGGTATCCAAATAACAGAAAAGTGCTGTGCCCCTCTGAGGCTCCTTTTCCACAATTACCATGGCCAAAATGGCATATGCCTCTTGCCAATTCTAAAAGGCCTTGAGAATAGGGTCCCTATCCACACCTTTATCCTTGCTCTCTCTTGATTTATTCACTTTTGACTTTACGTCCTTATAGCCCAGCAACAGCGAATCTACATATTGCCTTTTTGAACTTCTTTAACTGCCAGGGCCAAATACAGTCTTAATGCCCCTGAAAAGCACATACTTTTTGTTCAAGCTTAAATCGTCTACCACTTTTTCCTCTGCTCCATGGACTTATCGTCAGAACCCATCTGAATGAATGCGTCAGCCACTGCCTTTTCTATGGGTACTGCAGGAGCACTCCCAGACACTGTACTGCCCGCACTACGGTGCAACCTGACCCTCGTCTGGCACTAATGCCCAAGCTACTAAATGAATCCCCAATGCACCACTACCCCCTGATCCAACACTGACCTGCTCCCTGACAATGATTCTAAACTAGTAACAAACAAGAAATGCAGCATTGGGCATTCTCCACGACGTCTGCTGCCAGCGATAACCGCATTTTTGGCATCCCCCGGCACCTGGTTTAATATTGGGCACTCGTTTTTGAGCGGCATGGCGAATTACATGGACTGTATTCTATGGGCAAACTACACCAAGAAGTGAAAGTGGTAACTAGTGAAGCATTGCATTGCTATTTCCCACCTGCACCCTTTGTTGTTATTCAATGTTGCCTCTGTGTGTTTTTAGTTACACTGCTATACTGCTTCTTGTTGTTTAGTAGAATATGCTGTGGGAACAGATTTTTTACACTACTGCAAGTTAGGAATTACATTGTATACCATGCTACATATTGTGCATTTATTACTGCTGTAGTTTCATCCATTATCTGCAGCATATCCTAATTGCCCTATTTCATTAGTGTTCATTGTTCACAGGTCAGCTGTATCTTTGAGTTGGGTGGGAATGCATTCTGTTTGCTCTGTCTCTCAGTACTGGGAAAGCCGGGTGGGTTGCCTCCATTGGCAGTCAGTTTAACCTTAATGTGGTTAGACTACATAATATACATTTGTTAGTATATTATAGAACATATTCACACTCCCTGAATTATCAGTTTCTTCATGTGTATGTGAGTCGGTCCATTATATGTTTTTTAGTGCTTTTATTCTAGTCTGTTAGTATTGTTTTTGCTTACAGTTTGCTTAATAAATTGATTTTTTTTGTACCCACCTTTAAGGGTGCCCTAGTGTGGAGTTTCTGGTTGTCCTGTCTTGTGGTACTTACCACTTTTCTTGTTGAGTGGATACTATCATCATGTGGTAGTAGTGCTTTTTCAGTCCTATCTCTTGTGAATGAGTCTAAACTATTCAGGAACCCATTAAGGTCAGCAATCAGATTCTGAATTAGCCTGTTCCTGTGATAATGCTTATGTCACTGCTCCTAGCGCTGTCCATTGTCCCAGTTGTGAAGCATCCAGAGGGGCAAGAACCCAGGTCTCCTGTATATACAGGTCAATTTCCTTTGATGTGTTACACCTACCAGCCCGAACTGCTGCCCTGTGTACAAGCACAAGAGAAAAACATCAGGTAAAAGCCCTAAGCCCACATTTTATACCTCAAAGTCACATTTCCCCCTATCCTGTGTCACTGGGGAAAGAATGGTAGCTTGGCCCAAAGCAAAGAGGCTATGAGCCAAAGGGGCAAAAGTGGGAGCCAAACTAGGGGCCAAAGAGCTATTGGTCAAATAGGAAGAGATAGAAGCACCAGCCTGAGCAAAAGTGCTAATAGTTACCAGGCAGGGGTGGCAAAAGGGAGCAAGGCAGAGGTAGGCCAAGATTTAAAGTGTTGGACTGCAAGTGGGGCAATGGAGTTAAGAGACAAGGCAGGAACACATGGGGCCACAACAGCGAAAAAAGGAGTATGGGCCAGTGAAGTTCTCCTTACTAGAATCCTCCCCTCCCCCCTCTCTGCGGGGATCAACCTCTCTGGAGACTTGGAGCGTCTCTGTTCTCTCCGTGTTTGGGCCGAGAACCTGCAAGAGCTTACTACATCCTGCTCCATGGTGTAGCCCCACCTCCTGGTTGCCAGTCACTTGCCTGAACCTGCAGAAGCAGGATGCTGCTGGGCCACATGTTGTAGTTTCAGTCACTGGGTCCCAGTCATGCAATCTCACAGGAGACCCAACAGGGCTGCATGTTTCACCTGCACTCACCCCCACCTGTCCAAAAATCTGATGCTGAAGCTAGTCGGCCCTGCATCTTCTCGCGTCCTCTATTAGGGTAGCCATGCGGTCTTCCTCCATGGTGCACACTGGCAGGGAAGATTCCAGGGAGCACCCAGGTAGGCTGGGAACTGCAGGGGACCAGCCAGGACATCAGTAGCGATGGCAGCAGCAGGAGCAGAGCTTGTTCTTGATCTATCACCTTAAGGAGCGTCTGCTGATCATAGTGAGTGTAAAAACGTATGCTGCTGTAGCAAAGCAGTGGAAGTGCATCCCCCAAGACACCATATACCATATACCCCAGGAATAACCTTTCCCCTTTCCCCTTGACACTTGCCCATGCCCAACACCCCACGGCCAATGGAACAGTTAGAAGATGAGTACTGGAGTCATACCACCATCACTCATGGCAAACTTTATAGCAAATGTTTTATTTTCCACACTTATGGAAGCTTTGTCAGGTTAAATCTGCTAATAATTTTGGTAAATAAGAGTTGGAATGGTAAGTTTATAACTGAAAAATGTATTAGTACTTCTGATTTGCAAATAAAATAGCTGCAGTATGCTGTACACCCCTAAATCATCACACAATTTAACGATTGGATAAAATGTGGTCCACTGTAATGGGTATAGTAAACCTTCTCTCCAATAGTTTAATCCCTAGAATATTATTTGATGTCGTCTTCACTAAACCTCAGTGCCGAAAGGATAAATGTGCTTATATATTCGGAGAACCCAGGATGTCATTATTTTTGTACAATTTTCTATGGCACTCAACATTCAAGAAGCAACATTCATCTTATCCAGTAGCTCAGCAGCTCCAACGTTCCTGGCAGCTGGCAGGCATTTTAATATCCTGAGGTACTACTGTATGAGCTTGCTGGTAAATACATCTGACTTGTAAAGGCTTATAGAACCAAGGATGCAGTGACCTTCATTTGTGTCATGCTCGGGTAAATAAAAAAAAAATATAAAAATGTTTCATTTTTAAGAGGTAATAATATTTCCTTATTACAAAACATACATCCATGTCACATATTGAAAATGAAATGTTTTCATATTACCCTAACATTTAAATAACTAAATAACATATTATCAAGCCCTTGTTCACATTGAAAGTAGAAGAGGAAAATGTGCTCTCGTTTTCATTCAGAGATGTGCAATATGTGATTTGTAATGTGTTTTTCTCAAAAATGCACAGAAATACACAAGAATTGACCCCATAAGGTGATAAGGGTACCTGAGGTTACATGACCACCTCCCATTCTGCAAATTTCTTCAAATGTGCTTCATGAACAAGGGCAAAATTTTGCATATCACTAGTCTCCCAGATTTTCAGTGGTCTCACACATTTTTGCATAACTAATCTTATAAGCTTCAATATACTGTAGACTCACTCCTTGCAGTTAGTACATTGCCCAAAAATATATTTTTCTTCTTCAGAACTGCCAAATCTCACTAATTTGAGTCCTTGAACCCAATGACTGGTCTTTAATGTATGACCATATAATGTCTAGTAAGATTATTCCATAAGAGGAATGTTATAAATCACTAAAAGAGACCATAATGAAAGGACGTTGTGCCTGAAATATTAGGCACTAGCACTTCCATATCTAGCCTTGTCATACTGTACCTTATGATTTTGTCATTTGTAAAAAAAAAAAAATGTAATGTTTGTAAATTGGACCAAATGAAATAATGTCTGTGTATTTGTAAACCTGTGTGATTTGCATAATTACCACTGGATGTCACTGTTCTACAATATAATTAGAAATTAAAAAATGTCCAGCGTGCTTATAGTGTTGTATAGAATTCACCCTAGGAAATACATTTTGTTCAGGCTGTAGCTAGGGTAAACACTTTTCAAACAAGGGAAGTAGAAACATGTAAGTACGGCAATTGTGAACATCTGACTGGGCCACAGTGATATAATTTGGCGAGTGCACCTTTTTTCCTACACTAATATCTTCATAGAACCAATGGCACTGCTTTCATTTCTCTGTATACATCTTCCCAACCCCCTTGCAGGTCCAATTTGTCTTCTTCACCTGTACCTTATATAGAGTGGTAGAAAGGTAGCATGCCCCCTCATTTTGCTGTTCTGATAATTGAATAGGAACATTAGTTTCAAATCTAGGACATTTTGCCAACGAACAGAGGCAATAACAAGCTACAGTATGCTACTACAATTGTAGTAATAGAATAGTAGATACAAGTAGTTGTAGTAGAATATTTGTAAATATACAGTATGTTCGGCATGATAGGTAAACAGCAAAGAAGCAAGAACCCACTAGTAGCACTCAATACCCTCAAAAATGATAATGTGATATTATTAAAAATAATCTTTAATGCTAAACTGATTAAAATGATGGGTGTTAAAATACAACAAAGGACACACATATATATTAACCCTAGGATGAGCATATATGACACTCCAGGTTATGAGTTAATAGGAACAAATGAGGTGAATTAAATCAGATGTTCCAAGGGAGTTGATGTGCAGTATTCCCTAAATGTGGTTGCTTAGGTACGAGCAATGGTGGGGAGGAGCTGCAAACCTGTCTGAGGTAACAGACAGGTCCCAGGGTAGTGTGGGGGTAAAGTGAAATGAGGGCGTAGAGCAGATTACAGATGCCTGAATTGTAAGGCAATAGAATATGGCTGTGCATACATAAATATGTGTGCTCACCTAACAGGTACTGTACTGCTGCAAATGTAGATAATTAATCATACACCTCACTTGGTGTGAATATATTTCCTAAACACCACCTATTAAACAGCTCATGTAGTCCTGATGAGAAAGAGCTAGCTAACATAAAGCGATCATTGGTACAGTGGCTACCTGGTCCCTATAGACGGTGTGGCTATGAGTATGCCTGTGCACATATTCATGAATGTGCTTCCACCGTCAGGGACGCTTGTGCCACTAAACAAACTCTATGTATGAGGAAACAAGCAAGCCCTACCCTCACCATATGCTCCCGAGTTACCACACAAAACTCCAGCCCAGTTTCGAAGGGAAGTGCCCGCGTGATTTCTGGCAGCTGCTCGCACTGCGAGATAGAAGGCTGCCACGTCAGTACAGACCGCGCGCGTGCACGTGACGGGTGCCGACGCGCGCGTTTCGTGGATGAAACACTTTCTCAAGGCTTAGGTATGCAGGGGAGATCCCATTGGAAACAATGTAATTTATATATGCACAGGTATGTTTCTATTGGTTGCCAGTAGTCACCCTAGAGGTCTGCCTATGTAGTGCTGGTGTTAAATGCACTTATACAGCACTACCTGATACACACAGGCAGCTCAGAGACATATAAGATTGATGTCCTCACAGAAGTTGCAACAGTACTATGAAATGATGATATAATGGTGCACATACTGTTTAGACTATGTGTTTCAATACACACAGTATCTAAAGAGTTGTGATGTTAGTAATGGGGTGTTAATTAACATATTTTACCCCAGAGGCTAAGAGGTAACCTAGACTCCAATCAATATGGGTGAAGCATAATTATAATGATAATCAGAGTAGAGCATACTCATCTACTGTGGAATGTGCTCACAGAAATAAGATGTAGGTTGATGCATAACCAACCTATTGGGAACAAATGTATAGTTAATAATCAATAAGGTCAGGCTATACTTAGCCCCTATTAACAGTGTGGTAGAATTCAGACAATGTACATATACATTGTGGCTACTGTGTGCCACATATATGTGGAATTTATGAATTATAGGAAGACCGAGGTCAGGTAAGTATGGGGGATCAATGTGAAGTATATACCCATGTGGTAAAAGGGGGGGGGGGCACCATCCAGTAGAGGTACAAAGAGAGGGAGGAAACAACAGAGGTACTAGAGGGTCTATCCTCACAAATTACGAATCTGTCCACGTTCCCTTTAAATGAACCCCATCTCACATTGCTTAGTAAAGGGCTGTCCTTCTCCCCATCCACAGACATTAACACATTTGAATGGGTAAAAGATGTGAACTTGTTTGCTCTTAAACTCAAGCTCAAAAAGTTTTTTAAACTTAGAGAAATAAGATAAGCCAATTTACTTGATATTCCTGGCCTTGAGAGCAAAGATATAGAAGCCTATAACAGTTTACTAGCATTGGAAGAAGACTCAGCAAGGACAATAGGAGAAGGCCCCTTCACCGATCTAAAAGTGAACTCCAGATTTCTTCCATTTGGTGAAAGCTATGCCAATATAGATGTCTTTGTTGATCTAGTCACGCATGATCTTGAAACACTCACTCGTTACCATAAACATGATAACCTCACAACACCAGAGAGAAAGGCACTGAAAGAACTCACAGACAACAAAGGAATTACTATTAAACCAGCAGATAAAGGTGGGAATTTGGTTGTTTTGGACACCATTGACTACAAAAAGGAGAATTTAAGACTCCTCTCTGACAAAACCTGTTATGAAATCTTACAGAATGATCCTACTACTCAGTATCAAAAAGATCTAATGAACATCTTACAGAAGGGACTGAATACGAAGCTAATTAGTCAGAAGGAGTTCGACTACTGCACCGACACACTTTATTCGAGCAAATACCCGGTATGTACCTGGCAGATACCTGGAATGCGCCGCTCCTCACCTCTGACAAGCCCCGTTGCATTTGCCTTCCCAGCCTGGGTTCATGCCTGGCTGACGGGCGGCTGATCTGTTAAATGATAATGATTAGGATTTAATAGGCTGCAATGCTTCGCGTGTCTACCAGATGGCATAAATTCATGAATTGTAATGCAGTATATATATATGTACTGTGCAGTATTGCAGCCAGCGGGAATAAAATGCTTCAATCCCTGCCGGAAAATAACTCAATGCACTCGGGCAGAAAACAGTCCCAAACCTCAATACACCCGGGTATACCCGAATTCGTGGGACTAGCCGAGCTCGAATAAAGTGTGTCGCCAGTGTACATGGTAGTCAAATTCCCCAAAACAGCCACTTTCTACAGCCTTCCCAAACTACATAAAAACAAGAGACCCCCACCTGGTAGACCCATTGTATCAGGGATTGGGAACTTAACCGAAAAAATTAGTTCCTACATTGACTGCATCCTGAGACCCTTTGTCCAGTTTTTGCCGTCTTACCTTAGAGATACTAAGGATGTGCTAAGGAGACTCGATGGCATCACATTAACGGAAGAGACAATTTTTGTCACAATGGACGTGGAAGGACTTTACACCAGCATCAAACACGGTGCTGGCATAAAAGCAGTCATGTATATTCTCAATACTAGGGGTACATTCTAGAAAGCACACAATGTATTCATGGCCGAGCTAATTGAATTTGTACTCACCCATAACTATTTCTTGTTTGCCAACACCTACTATCATCAAATTCAAGGCACAGCCATGGGTACTAAGTGTGCTCCATCATATGCCAATTTATACCTTGGGTGGTGGGAATCAGTGCTGGTTTTCACAGAGGAAATGGAGCCATACACATCACACATCGATATATGGGTACGCTATATCGATGATATGATGATGTTATGGAAAGGCTCCATCGACAAACTTCTGGAGTTCGTTGGGATCCTTAACACCAACGAACTAAACCTTTATCTAACCTTAGAACACAATCACAACACCATAGTGTTCTTAGACGTGTGTATCTCTAGAGGTATTGACAACACCATTGATACAACCATCCACCGAAAAGCCACCGCCACTAACAGTCTACTCACTGCCAGTAGCCATCACCCCAGATCATTGATAAATGGTATTCCGGTTGGTCAGTTTCTTAGATTGAAACGCAACTGCAGTAACAATACCAACTTTGGAAAAAACAAATAGGTAGCGCTATATCCCACAGTGAGCTGGCAGCCGGTGATATAACCCTGACCCCTAGTCAGGCTATAGAAGTGGAAAAAAAGTTATATCAGTGGCGCTCAACACTGTAATGATCAAAACAATTCTAATAGATATTATAAAATATACAACCAGAGCCACGGAGATCGCCCGTCCGATTGGATGCTCCACGTGGTAAGGGTGAACATGTAAATATATAAAGAAATCAAATCATAGCATAATACTGTAAAACATACACATACATAAACAAACAACACTTAACAGACGCTGAGAACAACAGGTTACTAATCACAATGGCATTTAATATGGCATATCATTAATATCATAAAATACACTTATTACACATAAAATAGTTCATAAAAACATATATAAGGTTCAGGCAAGAATCTCCAACTTGGGTGGGGGTACCTGCTTACCGAAAACAAGATGTAATCAGGCAATGGATAATTCAAAGAGTATCCCCTCTTATGGATAGCTGCTGCTGCTGCTGCTGCTGCTGCTGCTGTTGTTAACACCTGGGCTCAGACGAGGAGTCTCTTATGGGCAGGGACAGGTTTTTCCAGCTAGCTGCGTCTGCCTCAGTCCTCTCCCAGCACTGCAGAAGCTCCAGGACCACACACACAAATACTTCCTGGTCTGCCCGGGCCACGTGCACCAAACACAGCAATGCTGAAAGGTTGGATATTCCTACGCCAGCATTTGATTTCCCACAGCTCCCAGCTCACAGCTCCCAGCTCCCAGCTTCAGAAGGGTACAGCACTCACACCCGAGTAGTGGAGACCTCACGGAACCACCCTACGCGTTTCGAAAGTCTTGCTTTCTTCCTCAGGGGTAAAAAGTACTTTCGAAACGCGTAGGGTGGTTCCGTGAGGTCCCCACTACTCGGGTGTGAGTTTTGCATACTGCACACACTGCACACACTCACTGCACACACACTGCTCATTGCTCACACTGCACACACACTGCTCATTGCACACACTGACACACTGCACACACACTGCACACACACTGCACACACACTGCACACTGCACACACACTGCTCATTGCTCACACTGCACACACTGACACACTACACACACACTGCTCATTGCTCACACTGCACACACACTGCTCATTGCTCACACTGCACACACTGACACACTGCTCATTGCTCACACTGCACACACACTGCTCACACTGCCACACACTGCACACTGCACACACACTGCTCATTGCTCACACTGCACACACTGACACACTGCTCATTGCTCACACTGCGCACACACTGCTCACACTGACACACACTGCACACTGCACACACACTGCTCATTGCACACACTGACACACTGCTCATTGCTCACACTGCACACACACTGCTCACTGCACACACACTGCTCATTGCTCACACTGCACACACTAACACACTGCTCATTGCTCACACTGCACACACTGACACACTGCTCATTGCTCACACTGCACACTGCACACTGCACACACACTGCTCACACTGACACACACACACACACACACACACACACTACACATATACATAAATCAGCCTTACCTTACCTTGGGGATGATTTTTGAGGCATGTGGCTGCAGGGTGGGGGAGGGGCGTGCCGGTGGGGGTGGTGCTGCGGTGGAGGGGGATGATGGCTGCTGCGGGGGCCCCGATGCTGCGGGGGCTGGTGGGATGGCCCGGTGCAGCGCGGGGGGCATGGGGGGGGAGGGCAGGACGACCCTGCGCTACGGCAGGGCCAGGGGGCCCTGTATTGCGGCGCGAGGGCCCTGTGCTGCAGCGGGGGGGAGCCGGACCGGAGGGGAATCCCCCCTCCCATCTCCTGTCACGCGGTGACAGGGGAAGCGGAAGCCGGAGGGGCATCCCCCCTCCCATCTCCTGTACCGCGGTGACAGGGGAAGCGGAAGCCGGAGGGGCATCCCCCCTCCCATCTCCTGTACCGCGGTGGCAGGGGAAGCCGGAACCGGAGGGTAATCCCCCCTCCCATCTCCTGTCACGCGGTGACAGGGGAAGCGGAAGCCGGAGGGGCATCCCCCCTCCCATCTCCTGTCCCGCGGTGACAGGGGAAGCTGAAGCCGGAGGAGAATCCCCCCTCCCATCTCCTGTCACGCGGTGACAGGGGGAAGCCGGGACCGGGACCGCGGGGTAAATACTGTATGCACTGATGCGGCGGCCATTTTTTTTTTTAAATTAGCGCGACCCCGTTAGTAACGCGGTGGTCTCGGGGTGGACCCCGAGGACCGCGTTATAACGGGGTTTAGCTGTAATTAGTTTTATATTGTAATTTTTATATCTTATTTTTATATATGTCTTTCAATATAATTGTATAATGCTGCGCCGTTTTTTGACCGCTGAGTTATGTACCGGCAATAATTGGAGAACCAGCGTGCCTTTTAAATTAAACTATCTATTAAATTGAGTGATTAGTTAATTATTTACCCTATATATACCCTTAAGAATCCATTAGAGGACTATTCGTGCTCCTGAGGAAGTTGTTAATCACATCGAAACGCGTAGAGCCTTTTACAGTTGCTGCAGCTGCTCTTTCAACTGAAGGCTCCTGAGCTGCCGAGTTCCCCCACCGCTCCTCTCCAAAGCTCCAAGACCGGACGCCGTCACTCGCACAGCGGATGTGACGTCAGACGCCATCTTCCACCCGGTCTGCTGTGAGCCAAGGAGAAGACCAACTGTGAGCTGTTCCACACTGGGCTGGCACTCCCTTTGCCTCAAGTAAAATCTTACGTGAACATTGAATATGTACCTATTGTGAGTACGATTCCTAAAGCTTTATTGTTGTTTTATATATAAATTGTATGTGTGATCTGCACCATGGTCTGCCTTTGTTTTGCATGCCTTTGATCCTACTACATCTCCTGACGTTTGAGCTGATTTGCCTACATCCCATGCTGTAAACCACGGCTGTTATTGAAGATCCTGATCCTTTTCTAGCAGTTGTGTAGATCAATGCGATTTATTATCTGACCTGCTGTAAGTAGGCACTGCTACAGAGCCAAGATTCATAAGTTCTATCCAGATTGTGTAAATTTGCTGCACTATTATATGTTCTTTATTTTTTATGGTGTATCCCTGCTATCTTCGCTCCCTTCCCACCCTGGACAAGCTATCATTGAAAGGAATCTGTACACATTCCTGGAAGGTTGAGAAATTTACTAGAGATCACCTTTACACAGAGTTTTTTTATTTTTATATTTTTGTGCACTATTTCATCACAGATTGGGTGTGGTTAGCGCCGGTTACAAATCACGTTAAGTCTAAACAGTATGTGCACCAGTATATCATCATTTCATAGTATTGTTGAAACTTCTGTGATGACATCAATCTTATATGTCTCTGAGCTGCCTGTGTGTATCACAAGTGCATTTAACACCAGCACTACATAGGCAGACCTCTAGGGTGGATACTGGCAACCAATAGAAACACACCTGTGCATATATAAATTACACTGTTTCCAATGGGATCTCCCCCGCATACCTAAGCCTTGAAAAAGCGTTTCATCCGTGAAACGCGCGCGTCGGCACCCGTCACGTGCACGCGCGCGGTCTGTACTGACGTGGCAGCCTTCTATCTCGCAGTGCGAGCAGCTGCCAGACATCACGCGTGCACTTCCCTTCGAAACTGGGCTGGAGTTTTGTGTGGTAACTCGGGAGCATATGGTGAGGGTAGGGCTTGCTTGTTTCCTCATACATAGAGTTTGTTTAGTGGAACGAGCGTCCCTGACGATGGAAGCACATTCATGAATATGTGCACAGGCATACTCATAGCCACACCGTCTATAGGGACCAGGTAGCCACTGTACCATTGATCGCTTTATGTTAGCTAGCTCTTTGTCATCAGGACTACATGAGCTGTTTAATAGGTGGTGTTTAGGAAATATATTCACACCAAGTGAGGTGTATGATTAATTATCTACTTTGCAGCAGTACAGTAACTGTTAGGTGAGCACACATATTTATGTATGCACAGCCATATTCTATTGCCTTACAATTCAGGCATCTGAAATCTGCTCTACGCCCTCATTTCACTTTACCCCCACACTACCCTGGGACCTGTCTGTTACCTCAGACAGGTTTGCAGCTCCTCCCCACCATTGCTCGTACCTAAGCAACCACATTAAGGGAATATTGCACATCAGCTCCCTTGGAACATCTGATTTAATTCACCTCATTGTTCCTATTAACTCATAACCCGGAGTGTCATATATGCTCATCCTAGGGTTAATATATATGTGTGTCCTTTGTTGTATTTTAACACCCATCATTTTAATCAGTTTAGCATTAAAGATTATTTTTAATAATATCACATTATCATTTTTGAGGGTATTGAGTGCTACTAGTGGGTTCTTGCTTCTTTGCTGTTTACCTACTTTATTACCCATTAGCACCCTACCCCATTACACTTATCTATCACTTAGCTGAAGCGGGGTTCACCTTGACAGAACCTTGTTCGGCATGATAACCAGATTGCAAAGCATTTTAAAAGGGAACTCTCATGCAAACATAAAGTATGTTTATTTTGCCTATTAAAATGACAAATTCCCAACAACTAAAATGTATTAATTATTATAATTAAAAATGTGGTTTTACTTACAATAACTATTTATTTGAATAACGCAAAAAAGTCTTTAGGCATTGCCCTTATTTTACCCTTTTCATCATGATCATGTGCTTCATTGTGGAATTATCCACTGATCTTGATTGGCAAATCTTGAAATACTGCCTAATTCTGCATTTTGCATACGCCGTACAAGACACATAATAATTTAATCAAGGTCTTTGCCATCTTGTTAACATTTGCATTCAGATAGAAATAAAAACTATTACTATATCTAAAGTTTTCCACAGCCCTCAATACTATTTATATTTGCTCTGACCTCGCTTCTTTTCAAAATACACATTTCTTTCTACCAGCCCCATGTCTCCAACTCTATTCATATATCTCCATCTTCTTTACCCCTCAATAAAAAACACCCACACAAATCCTCTATTCACACCCTCTATCTACTCCTTCCTGCTGCTGGGGATCTCCCCTAAGCCTGAAGCCAGACATACACACACATGATCTCACCTACGCCTCCCTGCCATTTCTTCCCCTTTAAATGGTGTTAACCTTTTCATTTAACACCCATCTACAGCACTTATTCCCTCACCTGCTGTCTCTGTAAGTTTCCCCTCAAACCTCTTAGATTGTAAGGGATTTCCTTTCCCATTGTCTGATTTTTGCTGCACTTATTGTAGTTTTAAAATTCCCTGTACTGTATTCTTTGTGAAGCGCTGAGTACACTTTTGACGCTATATAAATAAAGACATACAATACAATACTAATGTGTTATGGTGAGATATTCTGTGATAGTCTGCTTTATCCCTGACATTAAATACTCTGTGATATTCTGTATCATAACCCAATATACAGTTGTGTGAAAAATAAAGTACACCCTCTTTGAATTCTATGGTTTTACATATCAGGACATAATAACAATCATCTGTTCCTTAGCAGGTCTAAAAATTCCATAACTACAACCTCAGATGAACAACAACACAGGACATATTACACCGTGTCATGAGGTAGGTACGTAGGAAACGGAAATTCAGTTTCCTGCTTCTACATCGGGTGTACTGCACACAGAATACCTAAGGATCTACAGAACGGATGATTGGACCCATCTCTATGTGGGGGGGTTCATCTGTGGTCACTCCACAGTTTACCCGTTCTTATTGTATGGCTGTGGGAAGGTATGGACATTTCATTATTTTAGTCCTAAAATGCTGTTATTTGTTAGCCTTCTACAATATTGATATCTGAAGGTTTCAGGCAGGCATTATCCTTCTCCCACATAAACCTTGGCAAACGAGACAATTTATTGGTATTAAGGATGTGAAAGTAACACGTCTTTATTGCATACTGTATATGTTCTCTATGTCCGAGCACCGCATCCTTTCAGGACTGTGTTTTCTTTAAAGATGAAGGACATTTGCCAAAGGACAGGGAGGAGTTGAAGATACAGATGAGATTGGGGAATAAGATAGGCGCAAGAATTCTGATAAGGTTTGCGGGAATGAGATTGAGAGGGAATGTGGTAGAGGAAGAAGAGAAAATCAGCTTAGAAACTGCCAACTCTGTAACAGGAGAAATTGAGTCAAGAGGGGAAGAAGGAGGTTTAGCTTGAAGAAGAGAGGAAGGTGACGGCACAGAATGAAAATCAATGTGGCTGGCATCCACCTAGCCTTTAAAGTGGTTGACTTTGGCAAAGGCCAAAGTAAGGAAGACTAGTGGAAGAAGATCGAAGTGGGAGTCAAATACAGTGAAAAGATGATGTGGATTGGATTTTTAAGTGTTGAAATAAGAAGTAGTATTTGGCATTAGAGAGAGCAACGTTAAAACAGGAAAGGAGAAATGTATGGTGTAGAAAATCAGAATGAGTGAGAGATTTCTTCCATAGGTGTTCAGAGAGCCCAATATACCACTTTGACATGTATAGAATAAGCCCCTTATTGGGGGACAGGGGGAGGAGGAGGCAGGGAGGCATTGGCGAGTTGTGTACTGTGTATAACCAGGCCCATGATTAGCAGATATATAACCAGCAGCAAGAAGGAGTAGTGAGACAAAGGAGATAAGAAGTTATATAGGGATGCTATTTACTGAAGGGTAGAGATGTGCAAATAATTTGCCGATATTCGACTTCATCGTGTATAAGGTGATATATTGTTTATTTGTATATATTTTCACACATTCTATTCACTCTCACATTTGTTTTGCCCAGAGGTTCCAGACCCTGAAATATGTGTGTTGAGGGGAGAAAGAAAGTGTGGGAAGAGAGTGGAGGGAGAAACCTATTTTACTAGCATCTAATGTGCTATATATATCCCCTCAAACACACTTTTAAACAACATGTAGAGAGACACGTACACACAAAAAGGAGGATACCTGAGATACCCAGGGTATATGCTATATGGAGTCATTTAAATACCCTTTGCATATTCTATTAGCCTAAATCCCAGGTATGCCCCTGTCTATCTCTCTCTATCACCCTCTCTCCAAACCCATATTTTAATGTTTGGAACTTTGGGCGAATTTAATGCCAGGTCAAATTAATTTTTCAAATTGAATGGCAGTTTGAATTAAAGCGTGTGAATGTTTAAGCGAAGGTAGAAATGGTGGCCGCTGGCAGAATTGCATACAGTACTGCATACAGTACATTTGCTTAAAAGTTTTACATCTTTATATTCAAATATTTGTCCGCAAATAATTAGCAGATCAAATTTGGACACATTTGCCTATCTCTACTGACGGGTGCAGAAGTACAGTGGCGGCCGGGCTGACTCTCATGCGGGGGCAGCCGCAGTGCCCCCGCAGTTTAAAAATAGCGCGGGCGGCGCGCGGGCTGTCTTCGGCCGAAACCGGCCGGTTTTCCCGTGCCTCGGGCGCCTTCAATAGTAAGCGCCATTAGCGCTTATCTATTGAAGCGGCCGCCGCGCGGAAAACTTCGTTTTTAAACGGAGAGCAGACCCGCGGCTAGCCCGCTACGCTCCCGGCCAGCTCCCGGCAAGCTTTAGAATGAGCTTAGCTGGGACAGTAGTTGTATAAAAGATGTATAGAGACAGAGGGACATAACAAACCTGATGCTAATTTGCATGTCTCTTGTGGACTAAAATCTTCTCACAAGGAAGCATCTTACTTCTTCACATAATTGTGTCAAGTTTATAGGATGTACTTGTGTGTTTGGATGTCAGGTCAAAAGGTCTTGTAGTTGAAGCTCAACCACATGTTTGTACAGTATATTTACATTCAAATAGGCATAATGCTATTTTCATATGGATTTATCTGTTAAATAATCTTGACTATAACATGACAGCATTGTTTTCCGTAATTTGATAGTAAGATCAAAGCAGATGACATGAATGTTGTCAATCCATGGGCCTTGAAAGTGGTACTAATTGAATTAGTTGACTTTGTTATCTTACATAATTATGTAAAATGCACTCCTCTGAACACAGACAGCTCAGGACAATTTGATAACTATCCTTCAATATTGTCCTCAAACTCCCTAACATAATTTTGTATTCTTTATCTTTAGCTAGTTTAAACATATTTTAACTTTAATTTAAGTGTTAAATGTCTCATCTAAATGGAACTAGCAGACATATTGCCTATTAGCCACTTATATTAATAGCTGGAATTTTTTTTGTAGTTTGGGTATATAAATATTTTTCATTTTATATTGTAATATTTGCTGAAATATTTAACACTTTCTGTTAGGATGTAGAACATTGTGCGATGTTGAATTCCTTGCTGCCGAATTGTAGTTTAGGTATGTAACTCTAGTAGTTTCCACTGTTGTGTTCTTTGCTGCTATACTGTACATATTTTTGTGTAAATTAGTAGCAGATTCCCCATTGTGTTTATACATGTATGGTATAGATACCAATTTGTACCAAATGGTCAAACAGAAAGATTAGAGTCCCAACTACTGTATGTACTGCAGTGATAATCTTCACAAACTAACACCTTTATAATTTAATTTCTGTTTTCTAAGGGGAGACCAATCAACATTTAAATTGGATAAAAACGCCGACTAAAACCCAGAATAAGAAACAGAAAATCGGGGCCAGAGTTATAAATCAGCAATAAGATTGTATAACACAATGTTAATAAATAACATAGATTCAATCATTTGTGCTGTAAAAAAAAACAGCAAATGTTACTTTCCATAGCTGCACATAGGATTTGGGAAGACACCCATTCCATGATTGGTCTGACTTTGGCATGGTCATGGCATAGGGGATATCTGTGAGGTGACCACTCCAACCTGCAGTAATTTTGTCCATACCAGTGGGTAGGAGAGGCTGAGTCTGGATATCCCACTTTGTTTCTTTCGTAGGAGTGGTCATTCGGAAGACTGCAGTACCAGTGGTAACTATGCAAAAAAGGTGACCACTTGAGCACACCAGAATCTCCAGACAAAGGCCATGAAAGGTATGCATAGAGTGCATATAGAACTGGTAGGAGATACAGTAAGGGCAAGCTGGAGCTTTTTGATCATCTGGTATAATTAGAAGCAGAGGAAAGAAATCCTTTCCCACTCCCAGATTGAGAGACTTTGCAGCCTGAAGGTTGGTTGGCTCCCTCCATGAAGAAATCTCAGTCTTAGGCAATTCTCGAGGGAGTGGGTTCAAATCCCACCAGACATGTGGGTCTGTATAGTGATCCAAAGAAGGTTATGCAATAAAGTTCCTATCGGACCCACAAGACAACATTTTGAGGAATCACGTATTTACAGAAACTGAGACCTTACACGAGCCTTATGGCACAGTGTGTACATATTGCTCAATAGCAGAGTTATCATACAGGTTCCACAAGCTCAAAGAGAAATGGGGGTTTTAAACACACAGATACCCAGCAAGCTCTGAAATGGGGTTTTAGTCCCACCATTTTCGCATCAAAAAGGTGGTTGGTTCGTTACAACTTTTTATGAATGTAAAAGTTCCAAAATACGGTACCTTGGTTAACATCAACAATAGAGATGTGTAAAACTTTTGTATGAACTTACTAATTGATTTCAGTTGAAGGCAAATAATTCTTCCAGGCTGTAATTGCCAGTTGTCAATGTCCTGGACGAGAATTGTCACACACTGCAAGGTGTGATGAATGTGGCATGCCCTATATACAATACACAAGACCTAGGGATATTAGGAAAGTCCTTAATGCCATTTCTGCTACATTGGGCCTTGGGAGTTTCAGTGAGATAGAAGTCTCCTCCCGCTTGTTAGGAGCTAAAATGGATATGTCTCCTCTGTACTTTCGACAAGCTGTGCCCACAGAGGAGAGTGAAAAATGGAACCTACTCCAGATGTTCACACAAAACAGGTTGGGAGCAGGGCTGGTGCAACCACTAGGAACTTAAAAAGTATGCAAGAGCGGCACATTTTGGGCCATGGCGGGAGCAGAGGAGGACGATGATGGACGGTTGTCATGCAGCAACGCAGCAAGAGAAGAGAGCAGGAAGAGGATGGTGGGCGTGGGAGCAGAGCGGACAGTGGAAGAAGAGGAGGAGGATGGCGGCCTTTGGAACAGAGTAAAGGCATGGATGATGATACCGGCAGTGGGAAAAGAACAGGGCAGTGGGAGTGGAAGAGGACTTCTGGTGAGGAGCACACCCCAGCAGTCTGACCTGGAAGTCTTCACTGACTGCTGGTGTCTGCTGCTGCTCCAGCACAGGTCCTTCCCTGCTCTACCTCAAGACTGCATCCTGTCAGCCTGGAAGACAAGTAGGCATTTATTTTTCAGTGAGAGGTGAAGGAGGGTGAGAGGGTGAGAGAATGAGGATGGTGAGAGGATAGGATGAGGAGAGGTGAGAGAGGATGAGGAGGGGAGTGAGAGAGATGATGAGGAAAGGGGTGAGAGGAAGAGGGGGGGGTAAGAGGATGAAATTGCTGGGTGAGAGGATGAGGAGATGGGGTGTGAGAGGATAAGGAGAAGGGGGAGAGAGAATGAAGATGGGGTGAGAGGATGAATAGGGGTGAGAGAATGAGGAGGGGGTGGAGATGGGGCGTGAGAGGATAAGGAGGAGGGGGTGAGAGAATGAGGATGGGGTAAGAGGATGAATAGGGGGTGAGAGAATGAGGAGGGGGTGACAGGATGAGGAATGTGGGTGAGAGGGAGAGTGATAGAGAGACAATGGGGTTGGTGGAGAGGAATGGGAGATAAATAATGATGGTATCATATAAAAATAATCCAAAAGTTCAATGTGGAGGGGGACTCATGGCTGAAGTTTCGCCTAGGACAATGAATACCCTTGCACAGCTCTGAATGAGAAAAAAGATCCCAAGATATCCCCTGATAAGAAACAAACCACGGAAGTTGCTCCCGGATGTGCACCTGTGGAGGCAAAGGCACCGACCGGAGTTGAAGGAGGACTTCTCAGCGATTTCATCCATAGCGGCACTAAGTGATATTTATTGCAGAGAAGCTAATGACCATCACGATGATGTTGCAACACCTGAGTTTGCTGAAGCCGGTTATTCCCGATAGGCATAATTGGGAATTCTCTGGGATAAAGTTGCAGTGCCAGAATCTGCTAGAGCAGATGTCCTCTGACCCAAATTCTTTCTGGACAACCATATGATGGATACCAGTTCTGCTCTTTTTCGGTAAATTACGAGAGGAAAGAATGGTGGAGCGTCCCACGCAAGGTGAGATTACCCAAATGTCTATGGTTAGAGGATACAAGGCTGTGCGCTGGTGATAGGGCTTGTTGATCCCTATGGAAGAAAAGAGAACCTACCAGCAGTATTTAGATGCTACTGATGATAGACTATCCCATACCGCAGATGTCCTGTGGGACAGAGCCATACATTTGATTTTTACCAGGGAACCCATATTACAGACTTCTGACATGGCTGAGCCGAGCCGACAGGATAGTACGGGGCAGAGTTTAGGACAATTGGGGGTACGAGTATCCTTATGTTCCTGTGGGTGTTATTGACGTTATTGACATGCTATGAGGCCAGTGGATTTAGTGTGCCATGAAAGCCTATATCACCTGTCATAGCCATGCCACCATTGCCACAAGGAAAGAACGAGTAGCCACTCTAGAGAGGGTTTGGCATATAGGTGTTACGCCGGAGTAGCCCGCAGACCAGACCTGTCCCTAGAACTGAGGTGGCAGGTATGAATACACACACCAACAGAGCGAGGGATTTGTCCGGGTTGTGGTATTAGATGGTGCCAGGCCAGATGGGGAGTATTGCGTGAATACTTGCCGGTACCGGTTTTTCCCAGAAGAATGGTCGTTGCCGTTGCCGAGATCAGGGGTAGGAGACGTATGGAAAGATCGAGATGAGTGCCGAGGTCGAAGGGAGCCAGAAGCTACGTAAACAGGAACAATCCGAAGTCGAGAGCCAAAGGGGGAAGTCTGCCAAGCCACGTCAAAACCGAAAGAATCAAAGAACAAGCACTGTGAAACACCCATACAAAAACTATGACGAGCGAGGAAGCACAGAACAGAGAGGGTACATAAAGCTGGAACAGCCAACCAGGAGAAAGGGCGTGCCTGGAGGAGCCCAGGGAGCTTCAGTGCATTGGATGCTGTTCTTAGAGCCCAGGTGACACTCAGCAAGAGCCAGATTGTAACCGTGCGGTGTTTAGGGGCAGAGCCTGAGTGTGGATAAGTTCAGGGGCTGTTGTGTGTGCACTGTAAGTCCGACGTGCGCATGAGAGGAAGCAACGTGGGGTGCGCACGTGCGCACGGGGCGGCCATTACGCGCTGACAGCTGCGGCGCAGAGCGTGGAGGAAGTACCTCGTGGATTGTCCCACCATGCCGAGGGGTAAATGATGCAGCTGAAGGGGGCTTGCGTGGTTGTAGTGGAAGGGTCTGAGCAGTGTAAGGAGAGAGACGTGAGCTCCGCCTGAGGCGCTATGTGCTCACATTCCTAACAATAGGCCATAGTATTTACAAACAACAAATTGAATATGTGCACAATGCAGGGTGTTAGAGGGTCCACTTTCTGGAGGTGCCCGAAAGAAAGGGCGGGGGGAATTGTCAAGAAGTCTGATCCTGTCCACTTTTACTAAGAGAGCACCTCTGATATAGAGATAAACAGGACAGTTTTGTTTTCTTTTTACTGTGCGGAGAGTAAATAGCAGATCAAATCTGCAAAATGAGTAAGAAATCACACATTGCTTTAATCAAATTGTGCACAATATTGCAATGCCACTCAATGTCAAAAATATATCATTTACCGTTCAACCATATTATCTACATTATTTTAGCCTCATGTAGAGTAAATTATCTCATCGGTTTATCAAAAGACAGAACAGATGTAAGAGCAATCATATTTTAGATGGTACAGTATATGGATATGGTTAGTAATTAATATTTATTTGTTTGTTGGGAAAATAGGTACACTAATATCAGAAAGCAGCATGAAACAGCTCTGCACTATGTGGGAGTGTGTATGAAGGGGGAAAATTAGTTCCCTTGAGTCAAGTACATTATGAAATTAAATAAGTGCAGAAACACAGTGTATTGATCTGTTCTCCACATAGCTTGAGCCTAGACCAAATTTGCTGGTTTGCTTACTCACCTTTCCTGTTTAGTTAATGAGCAATGTGGTCAATTAATGTACAGTTTATTTCAGATTTGTCTGATAAATTCATGTGGGTCCCCAAAAAGACACTTATGGATACATATCTAACATTGTTAACATATGTACCAAATATTGTTTTCTGCTTTCCTGGGGTTTGAAGATGCCAAGCGTAGAAAATTAAATGTTCTAGAATGAGGTAAGCAACACAGATTTCTACAATTCACCTTTATTTATTAATTAACCCATCCAGGTCAGCCTGCAATCAATTTCAATAAAAAATTAATTGCATGTCCATCTGCTACTGAACTGGTTAAATAAACTGAGGGATCCACCGGGCACAGTCGGGTTATGTTTTAAAGAATACAAGTTGCAAAATGGGTGCAATAATTGTTCAAATAAATAGCACTGGATAAGAATAGGATATTTGTTTTGTTTGTGTAGTCCCCCTCTGGGCACTACTAAATAATGTACAGTACGGGGTTAACGGCCTTAATGGGTTAACCAGGTGGGATCAATCTGGAATTGTCCCTCCCCATCATGTTATGTAGGATGACTGTGAAAAAGGGATTGCCACTCCCTTGCAGTCCTGTGACCAGTGATGTCACCATAGGGAGATAGAAGAGTATACTGTATATAGCTCAACCCAAAGGTTATAGAAACAGGTTCCACTGAGTTATGTCAGACGACATCACTGTCAGTCGTGTAAATATGTTTAAGTGTATAGATATGCATATTAAGAGTGTCCTGTCCCTTTTTATTGTTTTCAGTTATGGAACGTGCCTTATACAGTTAGCGGCTATAGTAATTGCCCAAGATTGTTCTCATGCGGGAAGAGGAGTAAGAATGTGATCAGCAGGGAGTTCTCAGAGTAGTAGCTCCAGAGCCTAATCGGACCATCCCTACTAGAAGTTCCTTTGTAGACTCCTGATCTAATATGTATGGATTAAGTATGCAGTACATAGTAATGGGATAAAACAGGGGTCCACTTGCGATAGGTTATGATTGACACTATGCAGGAGTGTGTCAATCTAACCATTCTTCAGGGAAACAAGCATAAGTGCCTCCCCAGCGTTGGAGAGCTACAGTACCAGGTGAAGAAGCACAGAATAACATTATGATTTGCCACCAGTTAACATGTCTAGTGTGAAGTATTTCCTTGTACTGTGGGCCTTAAAAATGGATCTTGAATAAAGATATTTTTGTACTATAAAAGTTCCTGGCGCCATCCTTATTCTATCTGCAGATCATTATGAGACCGATCACTGCCATGTATATAGTCAATTCGATGAAAACTCCTTTTGAGCCAGGCAAAGGGGGGAACACTACCATATAATGACCAATAATTCTAAGGGGCATATGCAGTAAGCGTTCATAAGCCACTTATCGAGAACTTATCGCCCAAAATACCTACTGCTATTCAGTAAGCCCCGATAAGTGGTCGATAATGGCCTGAATCGCCCCAATTTTTTTTATTCAAAACCAAATCGTCGAGTGAGCAGCGATAAGCCACTTATCGACACTTTTTGAAATGTTCATAAACTCGTGCTTTTCTAGAAGCTACGAGTAGGTTATCGATGCCTATTGCGGTTTTAGAATGTGATTTTCTCCCCAAATCCAAACGACAGAAAAAGTTGGCGGAAGGGTGGGGGAAGCGTCGATAAGGCAGCAAGATGGGACTTAGAAAAAATCAGGCTTTTTTCCTGCATCGGATTGATGCTGGGGGTCTCCGGAGCTGAAACCCATTATTACCAGCACCGGAGACCCCAGCATGAACCTGATTCAGGAAAAATGCATTTACAGCCCACTTCATTACCTTAGTGGCTAACTGCTAAGGCAATGAAGGGGTTAAACACCCACACCAGGTTAATTGTGGGTAGCGGCAGTGGGTGAAGCGGGTATTTGGCCCTTGGTGGGGGTTTAGGCATTGCAGGGGGGATTGCGAATGGAGTTAAACCCTTAATTACCATAGCGGTTAATCCCGCTATGGTAATGAAGGGGTTAACCCCTCCCACTACCCATCTGGTAGGCCTAAACACCCATCCTTGGGTCTAATACCCCCTTCACCCACCCCCACTACCCACAATAAAAACAATACACACAACAGCCCCACTACCCACCCTCCTAGGCCCCCAATAAACATTACCATATTTAATGAACATTAATACATAACCCACCTACCCTGTGAACTCACATAAAAACATGATTTTTTTTTTATACACACAATTAATACCCCAGGCCAGCGGGGGTCCCCGGGTGGTCCCGACGGGCAGATCTGCAATTTAGCTAATCAGTTGTCAGTGTGCAGATTGTATTGATGCACATATTTAATGGAAAAAAAAGGAAAAAATTATAAAAACGGCAGCTTGAACTGCAGCTATAATTTGAAAAGTGAAACCAGGAAGTGACATTTCACACCTTACAGCCAAAGCATTATACATTATACACCCCATTAACCAGGAAGTGGAATTAAAGCTTGAAACATTAAGTGGGGTATTTTATTAAAGCAGAATACATAAATCAGTATGTGCTGCACAAAAAGAAAAAGCGTGACACATTTTTTAAATCGTAATGCTGGTAATACTGTATGTAACGGTATTTCTGGCCCGGCCTGAACCACCCAATCTCACATTGGCCCCTGTGGTCTAACCGGACCCCATTACAGTGTAGATATGCCTGATGGTGCACCTGTTGGCTACAGGACTCCTGAGTCTCCCGCATGATGGTGTGTGGGGAGGACCCGTCAGACAGGCAGCTGAGGTATGGTGCTGAGTCTCACCTAGTTCCAGTGCAGCGCCTCCACCTCACCAGGGTCCCTGCGTCCGCATGGGGATGATCCTGACGAGGAACTCCTCGGTGGTGCAACCTCCTGTATAATCATGGGACTCTCACACACAGGGGTTTCTCTGATCAGCTCCATCTTTATTGTCACGGCGGGCATAGCTGCCCTCCACAATGGGTATATTCAGCCAATCATCTCGCCCGTGCTCCCTTTAGATAGGTATATCACCTAGATCAGGGATTCACTTATTCCAGCAGGAATCACTGTCCTGTGCCAGGTCCCTGGACACAGCCTCCCATGGAGTTACTATAACATAACTGACACTCTGATAGAACTTGAACTCCTTCCTCAGCTCTGACAAGAGCTGGAACTCTTCCTCAACTGAACTAACCCTCCTCCTCTCAGCAGAACAGAACTTTTAAACACAGTGCTGTGCCTTATGTAAGCTTCTGAGGCTGACACACCTCTGACATCACTAACCATGGAGTCAGAGCATGTGACCAGTCCCAGCCATACACAGGGCACCCCACCAGGGTGTGAGGGGAAACCTCCATAATTACTGCTGGCATGCCCACACTTACCAGGCCTTACTGCCAACAGGAGAGATGACTGTAGGCATTTTACATGACCGCTACATTCTCCCCCTGGTGAATCCCATCGTCCTCGCTGGGACCTAAATTTGTATACCTCTTTCCAGGAAGCACTGTAACGGAAAACATAATTAACATCACACAAATTTCCTCATAATGCAGTACACATGAATACAGTCATCCGCCAAGCCCGCCCCGACCAGCAGCCACAGACCCGCGTGATGCGTTAGTACCCCCTAAAAATAGTGATCTGGGTCGGGTTTCCTCACCTCCCTGTTACCCATATCCAGGACCGTGACATAATAATGCCTAGGCGATCCTCTCTCTGGCATATAGGTCACCCTATGTTTGTGAACATTTCTCCCTATGCTCCACACTCGCATCAGGGTGTCTATCCTTTCTTCCGCCTTCTTACCTACAATGGCGCTCCCCCTATTGACTAAATACAGCTCTATAGTCTCTTGGAGCCACTTTTCCCTATTGTCCTCAATTTCATCCATCAGGGGCTCCGGAACATAGGGATACTCCAACCCATGGGATTTTTTATATTTGACTATTATAGCCCTCTCCGCCCTACTGACCCTGGTCAGATCAGCATTACCTGCCCTCCCAGGTAACACCCATGATAGGGGCTCATCAGGATCGACTGGATCTGACAGTGTGTCAGGACCCATGGGCGCTATGTCTCTACGCTCCAGCTGGAACCACCTCTTCTGTAATTCCCTGTCCCTCTGCTCGGGTGTAAACTCTCCCTCTTTCCACCAGAAATCTACCACGTCCTCCCGCCGGATGAGGAACCGAGTACGGTCCATCCACGCGGAGTACCCTTCAAATAGCGAGGCCCACCACCGGGTCTCCTTAAATGGGTTAGGCCCTGGTTCCCTGTCGTCGTCAAATGAAAATACCCCCGACGACCTTGTGGATCGCGAGTTGAACCACCTCGAGGACCCCGGAGCCTTTACTGCCGGTTGGGGTGCTGTATCTGCTACCCTCAATTCTCCCCCTCCCCGTGAATCGCCCTCCATAGCGCCACTGCGCTGTCTTTCCCCAGTCCGTCTTCCCTCTCCCCCTTGTGAATTGTCCACGTACTCCAGGCTAGGCGGTGAACCCGGTGACCGTGTGATGGGGGTAGGGGTATTAACTATGGCGGGGGTTTGGGCATAGGGGCACGGAACGGGACCCCACGGGGTTACGACCCGCTCCTGGCTGTCCATAGACTGGTCTAAGGATGATGTCTCACCCTCCTCAGTCCTGAGATCGTCTCTCCAATTTCTGGGCCTTGTAAGTGATCGGGGACCTTCCCCCGATCGCCGAAGCGTCGCTGCTTTGTCTTCCTGGGTTCCGCCGTCGCCACCGGAAGTGACGTCCTCCCCGGAACCGGAAGCGTCGCCATCTCGCGTGGGACCCCCATGCGGGATCTCTTCCTCTATGACGACATCCGGTTGCTCCGCCGTCGCCACCGGAAGTGATGCCGTCTCTCCACGTGCGCTTTGGGCCTGGCGCGGCCCTTCCAGCGCTTCGCCGTCGGCTGCAACCAAGTAAGTAATAGGGCTGCTTGGCTTACCCGTCCGCAGGGGTGTAGGCGTCTCTCTCCCGTCTCCGCCAGGTCCTGGGATGGCGGGACTCCGTCGGTCGGATCGCCGATCTGCGGGGGACGTCCTGCCACTCACCCCACGGGGTGTCGTTCTCCCGGTATGCCTTTTCAGTTCCGTTTTTACTACCGCCAGCTCACAGAGGTCCTCGTCTGAGTAATCCCCTCGCCCGGACTTAGGGGTCTCCGGGCGGGGTGACAGTCTCTTTTCCCCGAACGCGGGGTTGATTCAGCCGCCTCAATCGCCAGTGACCCAGCCGACTTGACCGGCTCCAGTCCCTTGTTTCCGGGACTCGCGCGGTTGATCCATAGCGCGCCCGGGGACTCGGCGGAGCGCCTTGTCACGTCCACCGGGGGGTCAGCAGGCTGTATAGGAATGAATGTGGGCATAGGCCACAGGTACAAAGTCCCGCAATGAGGGCAACGTGCCGCCGTGTTGACCGTGCCTCCGGGCAGCCCGCATTGTAGGCATAGCCCAACCACCGTCTCGGTATTGGCCACCCTCACTACAAGCACCCCGCCGGGCACTGAGTAGGGCTGTGTAGAGACCATTGTGCCCACAGTGGAGGAGCAGGCCATTCTCTTTACAGGAGCCACTTCCTGTACAGGTCTCTCCTTCTCAGTGGTTCCTCGCAACTGACTGATGGAAGTTGCCGGATCCGCCACTCCCTGCTTCGGCTCCTCCCTTCTTTGACAGAGCTGGAACCCGCCCCCAGGGGTTGCAATAATGGGCAGGTCCCACAGGGGAATATCATGCCCCTTAATTAAGGCCGCGCCTTTCTCAGTCCTGGTGGGCGCGGTCTGCGTTTTCGCGCCAGTTTCCTCCTCAGAGCTGGATTCCTTTCCCGCGGCTAGTTCCCGCCTTCTCCTTGCAGCAGCTTTTTGCGCAAAGTATCCTTTCTTGCAATTCACCTCCACGGCCGGAACTACTTTTTGTAGTGGCGCCGTCTGAATATCAGTCCCTGGGCCCAGTGGGTGCATCCCCACAGGCCATAGTTGAAAGTCACTCCCCATGGTAGAAATCAGGGGAGGGTCCCATAAACTCGGCGGTTGACTCAGCACAGGGGCTGAATTAGTCACTGTCCATCCCGGCGCAGCCCTAGCTTTCGCGCCATGCCCCCCTTCAGGGCGGGGCTCTGCTGTTCGCGCCATTCCCGGCCAGCTTTTTGCAAGTCCTGCACCAGCCACATTTTCTGTAACTGTCCCATGCGGTTTCCCTAGCAAGCGGGAACCGCCATTTTGGTTGACTTTTGAGCCCAAAAAGTCCATCTGTTGGCTCTCCTCACGGGGTTCTCCCCCAATTATAACAATTTCTTCACACTCTTCAAGGGTGGCCCCTCGCTGTCCCATACAGGATAAAAACGGGGCAGCCATAGCCTTCGCTCCGCTCCAGAGCAGCCTGGTCAATGACAACTCGGCGACAGTCTGCTCTTCAGTGGGTTGCACGCCACGGGTGCCCTCCCCATCAGCCTCTGTCCGCCATTTCATGTTCTCCGCACCACGCGGATCCTCCACTCTCTCGTAACAGTTGTCGTACATGGGGCTCCACTCTGCGGGGCAGCCACCACACCGGTACAATAAAGATCAGCTTCAGATGCACCACCACATGTGTACCTTATCTAGGTTTGACCCAGTGTTGCACTACCTCAGGCTAGGCTCACTCTCTCAGTGTCTGCTGTGGCTCCTTCCTCCCAGTCTGTGCTCCCTACGGTGAGTGTCTGGAATGGGCTAGGTACTCTGGCTCTGCCATGCAGTACTTGGGGCGTCTACCTGTCTTGGTCAGCCTAGCGCAGACCCTCTCCAGTACTCCTGACCAAGTTAACAGGCTATCCCTTCTGGCATCCTACCAACTAGCACTGCCTCAAGGTGACTCGGTCAGCTATAACCCGGCTCCAGACCCCTCACTCCCTTCAGGCCCCTAGGTTGTCCCTGCGAACTGACAATATCCCGTCAGCCCCCTGACCACCCCTAGGTCCGTCCCTACGCAGCACAAAGTGGCAGCAGACACTCTCCCTGTTTCCCAGTGTGCCTAGCTAGAGCCTGTCCTGATGACAGATCTGATCTCAGCAGCGCCTCCAAATGTAACGGTATTTCTGGCCCGGCCTGACCCACCCAATCTCACATTGGCCCCTGTGGTCTAACCGGACCCCATTACAGTGTAGATATGCCTGATGGTGCACCTGTTGGCTACAGGACTCCTGAGTCTCCCGCATGATGGTGTGTGGGGAGGACCCGTCAGACAGGCAGCTGAGGTAGTGTGCTGAGTCTCACCTAGTTCCAGTGCAGCGCCTCCACCTCACCAGGGTCCCTGCGTCCGCATGGGGATGATCCTGACGAGGAACTCCTCGGTGGTGCAACCTCCTGTATAATCATGGGACTCTCACACACAGGGGTTTCTCTGATCAGCTCCATCTTTATTGTCACGGCGGGCATAGCTGCCCTCCACAATGGGTATATTCAGCCAATCATCTCGCCCGTGCTCCCTTTAGATAGGTATATCACCTAGATCAGGGATTCACTTATTCCCGCAGGAATCACTGTCCTGTGCCAGGTCCCTGGACACAGCCTCCCATGGAGTTACTATAACATAACTGACACTCTGATAGAACTTGAACTCCTTCCTCAGCTCTGACAAGAGCTGGAACTCTTCCTCAACTGAACTAACCCTCCTCCTCTCAGCAGAACAGAACTTTTAAACACAGTGCTGTGCCTTATGTAGCTTCTGAGGCTGACACACCTCTGACATCACTAACCATGGAGTCAGAGCATGTGACCAGTCCCAGCCATACACAGGGCACCCCACCAGGGTGTGAGGGGAAACCTCCATAATTACTGCTGGCATGCCCACACTTACCAGGCCTTACTGCCAACAGGAGAGATGACTGTAGGCATTTTACATGACCGCTACATGTATAAAAGTAAAAATATGGAAAGTTTAAAAAAACACAAACTTCCACCAACATCATCTTCATCATTTTCAGATTGTCAATTGGACAGTTTAATATCTGGAAGAAAAAAAAATACATGCTTTAAGTACTGTATGCAGGTAGTGTGCATGTGTTAACTCACGCTCTAGCGTGTATGCGTTCAACCATTTACAGGCTATGGCACGGATACACATACTACAGTATAGGTGTCATTGGGAATTAACGTTACCACTGTATAGTACATTATATTTACTTTTATTAGAAACCTTGACAACCTTATGGAGATGACCCAATGTCAGGGATGTAGTGTGCGTAGCAGCTCGAGTCGCTAATGTAGTCATCATGAAAGCTGACAGGTGCTTGCTGAAGCTGGTAATCAAGCTGGGCCAGGTAGCCAGGATTGAGGGTCACCAGGTTTTCACTGACAGTCAGGGAAAAGGGAGACCAAAAAGCGCACCAGCACAAACGGAGCAGGAAAAAACCAGAACAAAAAAATGATTAAAAGGGCACTTTAATGTGGCAAAAGACCCATCCAATGCATTTCGAACGTCGCAGCGTTCTTTTTCAAGGATAAAACACAATGTGATAACATCCATTATAAACCCTCTTACCTGTGGGCCATTTCGCGCCAAAAATCAGAACCTGATGACGTCATAACAGAGCGACTCAGTGCCGATCTAAGGGCAAAAGGAAGTACCAAAGGCAGTGTGGCCATTTTGGATGTGGGCAAACATAGGAACACAATAACAAAGCTTTATTGACCATTCCAGCAGAACAAAATACATTGCTGCTAACTGGACAAGCATATTTAAACGAAATAAAGCTATATTAAACTAAACTAATGCTTAATAAAGGGTACTATTATATCAAGGAAAAACATGAACAAGGTGGATTAAAAAACTAGCTGTGTTGCAACTAAGTTATATACAAAAAAAAAAAAAGTTAAAAATAAAAACCTCTAGACATGATTAAAAAAATGTGCAAGAAAAGTAAATTTAAAGACATATTACACATACATACTGCATAACACAGATTGTGTACCTAAATCATAGGAACCAGGGGAACCTGCCAATGAGACATATGGTGAGTGGGTTGCACCACACACCACCTGTCTTCAGGAGGATAGTACCCATTATATGACACAATATGTACTATATCAATTGTTAGTACCCTGGTACAGTGGTCTGGCTTATTATCATTTTGAGATATACCTGCATTTGAGCGCTTCAGCTATTTTCTATATTTCACTGACAGTCAGACAGTTATTGTAATAGTATTCGTAAACCGACGGTTGCACATTGCAGGCTCGTGAAGTAAGATTCTTCAATCTATAAAACCCGACCTTTCTCCTTTTGAGAAAGTCACAATTAGGATTCTTGCGCTCACGCTGTCCTCTTTAAAAGATAATCAGCTTGCAGCAGTGCGTGTAGGAGCCACTCCTCAAGATACTCCTATGAAAGAAAAACTCCTGAGGGAGTATTTCAAAAGACAAAACAAACGCACACAAGTGCACCACAGATTTGTAAGAAGTGTATCACAAAATTTAATAAAAGTCACTGTGACCAAAAGTTACCTAAGTTACACAAATTCCTCACTACTCCACCTGGTCGCCCTATTATTTCTGGTATTGATTCTATTACTTCACATTTATCGTTATATTTGGATTTTTATTTACAGCCTTAGTCACCTCACTCCCTTCTTATTTGAAGGATATCACTATGGTCCTTCAAATTTTAGGTGAGTTCCTTTGGTAAGAGGGATACTGATTGGCCACTCTAGATGTACAATCTCTGTATTCTAGCATCCCACACTCCAAGGGGGTGATGGCTATTAAACATTTTTTGGTCACTCACAATTCATTACCTTTTTCACAGATTGATTTTATTTTAAAATCTATTGAGCTTATACTAAGTCACAATTTTTTTTGTTTGAGTTTGGTTATTTCCTTCAAATTTTAGGTACAGCGATGGGGACTACATTTGCTCCATCATTCGCTAATTTATACATGGGACAGTGGGAGTCTGTATTTAAAGTTGGTGTATCTCCTCCACAGCTGAAGCTGTGGAGGAGATACATATATGATATTTTGATCATTTGGGAGGGCAGTCAAGGTTCTTACCTTGACTTCGAGGCATCTCTTAATAACAATTAATATAATTTGAAGCGATGTAGCCATTCAATTTTTAGATCTTGAGATATTTGTAGAAGGAGGTGCCATCCAAACAAAAACACAATTTAAGGACACAAATGTCAACTCATATTAACTTCCCACTAGTTGCCATAATCCACAATGGATTTCTAATATCCCTTATAATCAATTTCTGTGATTAAAATGAAATAGTACTACAGATAACAGCTTCAACATACCGTACAAACTGACTTTTTAATGGATAGATTCCTTCAGAAAAATTAAATTAGATTCCGTCAAAAAAGTGAGACGTCCAACATTGTTACAATATAAACAAAAACTAAAGAAAAATCAGGATAATGATGGAAAAAGAAAGGTGGGATCTATGCAAAAGATGCCATCTTTCATTACCCAATTCAATAGAGTGCATAGTTCTATAAAAAAAGATTATGTGCAAACATTGGGGGATTTTGAAGTTAGACCCTTTGTGGGGTCCACTTCTACAGTCTAAACCCGATATAGTCTTTAGAAAGGCCCAAAATCTGAAGGGGATATTGGCACCAAGTCAAGTGAGAACTAATACCAAAGCCCCTAAAGACATTAAAACCCAACTGGGAATTGTTGGGAATTTTAACTATGGGAAGTGCAAAGTTTGTAAGCACATGATGACTGGGAAACAGGCAATGTCATCTGTCACACAGAAATCATATTCTATCCGTAATTTCATAAATTGCCTTACAACTCACGTTATATATGTATTGCAATGCAATTGCAATTTGCAATACATAGGCAAAACAAAAAGAATATTGAAATTACACATCCTAGAACACTTACGGAATATTAAAAGCATTCCGAAAATGGTGGAAAAGGGATTACCTCTAACCCCATTACTGAAACATTTCAAAGAGGTTCATAATTGTAATGCATCATCTTGAAAATGTATGGGTATAGAATGTATCCCTAAAAAAAACAAGACAGGGAAATAGAGACCTGTTCTTGTTACAAAAAGAACAATTTTGGATATATACTTCCATTGGTGATCACTATACGACATTGTTTTGATTACTGTTATTTGCTGTGTCGTGTTTAGCAATAACTCATTACCCAGCTGATTTCATTGGTGATCAGGGGTACTTAATGTGCATTTGCTGCCACAATCGTGACCTCCTGACGAAGCATTAATTGTGAAACCAGTAGGGGTCACGAGAGGCAGCTTTGCGCAGTCTCCCTTTTGGCTGGAACGAGATCCCAGGTAGTGGTTGCAGAGAAGTTATTCTGCCATGTGTTCGTGTGTCCGGAAAGTATTGCGTCCACAATGAGCCCCTGCTGACACTTCTTGTGGTTAGTTTTGTTCCCCTCAATTGGGTTTGTTCCTTCTAGGAATATTACACATCCTCAGTGGATGTATTTTTAACTTATCTAGTTATTTACTTCACTGAAGTTGTTTTGGCTAAGCATTGGGTGTGATTCACCATACATAGTATTTGCTTCATATGTGTATTTTTATTTGTTTTTGTTTTGTACATTTCATTTATTGATTATTGTCTTTTGGTCACAGTGACCTTTATTACATTTTGTGATACACTTTTTACTAATCTCTGGTGCGCTTGTGTGTAGTTTGCCATGATCAAACATGTCAGCAAAAGCTGGATCCACTGACCAATAACCTCTGGTTTTCCCTGAGGTGTGAGTGTTCGAAAAAAGAAATCATTCATAGATAAATGATGCCGTATCGAATTCTTTCAGGCCTTTGGAGTGGGCGATAACCTGAAGCAGTCCTACTTGTCAATGATATAGCCACATATCTATGCTTATGTCGCCTTCTTATCTGTTCCATCATTTATTGCAGAAAAAAATAAGGTACAGTATGCATAACTGCATCTGTGTCAAACAAAATGATGTACAATATGTCCATGCAGACACTGACCAGGCAGACAAAGCAATGTAAAATAATGTCCACCACATTCTGTTTTGTAATTTAATGTGAAACACCTAAATTTGATAACGTCTTCAGTGACCAAGGTCATTTTGACAATGGAGCAGTGTAATGCACACTTGTAATATCTGTATAAAAACACCTGAACATTACCTACACACTGAACTGTATATGCAAAGAGGTTCACTTTTGCCATCTGGTGGATACGCGCTGAACTGCAATCACACAAATCTGAATCCAGGTAAACCAGGTAATCATCTACATGTAAACAAAGGCGTCATTGACAGACTTCATGGGAAGATGATTCAGTGAATCACGTGTGGAGCATGGCAGACGGCACTAATATTGGTCTAACAAATGGTCGACTCTTGGTGGCTGCATCTCTACCTTGGAGGTTTTTGCCTTGAGCTTGTGGCCTAGATCCCAGAAATATTTTTTCAGGACCCTCTATCTATCTCTAACTTTGTCATTGGTGCCAACATTTATCAAGACCACCTGGTCAGTCCCAGGCCCTCCCAACAATCTGTCCACCCAATCCGCAATGTGCAAAATTTGAGCCCCCGAGAGACAACAAACTTTACGGTTCATGCTGTCATGGTCATTTTGACAATGGAGCAGTGTAATGCACACTTGTCTTATCTGTTATAAAGACACCTGGACACCACAGATTGCCCTATCTACTTTCCTAATAATGGAGTACCCATCTATTGGGATGGGTCATCTCAGAACTGGCCTGCCTCTTCCTCTTCCCCCTGCTTCTCCTCCTAACTGTTATCCAGCTACCTACCTCTTCCTGGATCTCACACAGCTTCATTCTCTGCATCACTAGTCCCAGCCAGGGCCTGCTCAAGGGCACTAAACTTCTTTCAATATTGTCAATGTCACTCAATATTGCAAGTTGCCTCTTCAGATCAGCAATCGTAGACTCTAAAGAGATCACCTGCTCACACTTTCCACAGAGGTATGGTCCCTGGAACAGCTGCTCCAAGTGCACATACATGTGGCAAAATGTGTATTGAGTGGCATTTTCAATCATGCTCATTGTCACACTATGGAGTATAAAGTGCTAACAATTGACTGTAGTTCTATATGCCTTGTTTTACACTTTCATTATTCCAATTCCTTCTGGTTCTAACTCCACACTTAATAGACACAGCACTTGAAATCAAACAGTAATTCATTCGCACAGACAGGCAAGCTCAGGATTCCTTACGCCGATGCGATTACGCCAATGTGGGGATCCAGCTGAAGCAATTTTCGACAATTTTATCGAAGGGAGGGTACTCCTTAGAGGGTATTTTAGGGATCCAAGTGAAAATGTTTCCCTATGCCTTGATGATGGTGCCTCCTGACAACATGAGACAGTGTTAATTTAACCTGATGTTAAGCTTATGCTAATGAGATATACAAGAGCCATTTTTTTGCATATAATTTTACCTTTGTGGAAATGCATTAATCTCAGGGAAAATAGTGTCTGTTATCTATTTAGCACATACGGTATGGGCCTCTGTGAACCCTTGAGGCAGAGACAAGCGCATATTGTAGATAAACACATCTTTTTTAGTTGTTTGTGAGTGCATCCTCTACATTTTTATAAAATACTGTATTTATATATATATATATACAGTTGTGTGAAAAAGAAAGTACACCCTCTTTGAATGCTACAGTACGGTTTTACATATCAGGACATAATAACAATCATCTGTTCCTTAGCAGGTCTTAAAATGAGTGAAATACAACCTCAGATGAACAACAACACATGATATATTACACTGTGTCATCATTTATTTAACAAAAATAAAGCCAAAATGGAGAAGCCATGTGGGAAAAACTAAGTACACCCTTACTGCTTCCATAGGAATTAAGATGCTAAGTGGCAGACAGGTGCTGCTACTCAAATGCCCTTGATTAATTGATCATCAGCAAGTGTGACCACCTCTATAAAAGCTGAAGTGTTAGCAGTATGCTGTCTGGAGCATTCAGATATGTGTTAACACAATGCCAAGGAGGAAAGACATCAGCAATGATGGTTTTGAAGCAAAAGGTGACACTGCGTGCTCATGTGCATGTAATTTCCCAGAATCCCTTGCTGCAGTGGAGGTGCTGTGTGCTGGGTGATAATGGTGAAAGGCAGGGTTGCAAACCTGTCTACGAAATGCAAATGAGCATACAGGAATATTTCCATTTGTTATATATATATATATATATATATATATATATATATATATATACACTGGCGACACACTTTATTCGAGCTCGGCTAGTCCCACGAATTCGGGTATACCCGGGTGTATTGAGGTTTGTGACTGTTTTCTGCCCGAGTGCATTGAGGTATTTTTCAGGCAGGGATTGAAGCATTTTATTCCCGCTGGCTGCAATACTGCACAGTATATATATATATATATATACTGCATTACAATTCATGAATTTATGCCATCTGGTAGACACGCGAAGCATTGCAGCCTATTAAATCCTAATCATTATCATTTAACAGATCAGCCGCCCGTCAGCCAGGCATGAACCCAGGCTGGGAAGGCAAACGCAACGGGGCTTGTCAGAGGTGAGGAGCGGCGCATTCCAGGTATCTGCCAGGTACATACTGGGTATTTGCTCGAATAAAGTGTGTCGGTGCAGTATATATATATATATATATATATATATATATATATATATATATATATATATATATATATATAAAATCCAATGCACAGCCGGCACACCATTTGCAAGTAAATAAGTTTTGGTGCTTATCCCATAAAGCAATAACAGACCATACGATACCGGTTGCAACACGACATCAAGAGACAGCACGCAGGTAAGTAAATCATAAATTTTCTATATTTGATAGAAGACACAAAAACCGACGTTTCGGTCCCCCAGTGGGACCTTTCTCTGGGGGACCGAAACGTCGGTTTTTGTGTCTTCTATCAAATATAGAAAATTTATGATTTACTTACCTGCGTGCTGTCCCTTGATGTCGTGTTGCAACCGGTATCGTATGGTATGGTATATATATATATATATATATATATATTTTTTTTTTTATTATTTTTTTTTATTGATCACATTTAGTCACTTTTTCATGATTGAGATTTGAATATACTGTATGCATTCACAATTTTTTTTTGAAATAAGTAGTTTTATTGTTTTTTATTGTTCAAATGTTTTGCTCACTTCTAATCATGATTTTTTTTTGGCACACTTACAGCACACTTAAGGTTGTTTTTTTCTAGCCTTTTTTTGTATCTCTTTTTGTGTGCTAAAACCAGATTCTTTTAGCTTGAGGGGACCCCGTAGTTCAAATGATGAAAAAAAAAATGTATAAAATAAACACATAGGCGGGATTGGTGATTTAATTTACATGTTCTACAGTATATGGGATCAAAGGTAGGGGAAAATGCATAAGGGTACTATCAATTATTAAACAGAGCAGTAGATTAATTTTCCCTCAACATATGAATTTCTTCTTTAAAGAAATAAGTTGTATACTGTTTTTGAAAGCAGGTAATAAAGGATGTTCAGCGCTCGTGCTACAGGTGATTGGTAATGGAGAATCCCTTTGCTGACGAAGCACGTAGTGCGAAACGCGTAGAGGTCACGACAGGTCATCCTGCGCGTGTTTGCTGACGGGCTGAGACGGAGCCTGCGTGAAGCACATGCGGTGTTTCCATCCCTGAGGTGCCGTGATCCGGATCTTCATACGGTCACCGTGGACCCGCATTTCTGCTTCTGTGTGAGTTATCGTCTTCCCCTGTCAGCCCTTGTCTGTCCTCTATGGCGGTTTTACTTTAAACCATCTTGGATTATTGTTTTATATTAACTGATTACATTTGTTTTTTATTGTATTTTATGTGTTATACTGTTTAGGGATATTGACATCTCAGGGTTCATATGTTTTAACTGGATCTGAGCTGTGTAACATTTGCAACTGAGGTGGGGTTGGATCCCCTCAGTATTTGTGTATTTTTATTAATAAATGACAATTCCTAATCCCTGGTGCGCATTGTGTGCTCTCTCTTTTTTTGTATACTGTTTTTGTCTTAATATTAAATGCATATAAGGCTGTGATGGCCAAAGCTCATACGTGCTTCCTGCCCTCCGTTAATGATTGGGCTTTTTTTCAAGCGTCATATCGCTTGAAAGAGAAAACAAAATCAAACATGTGCCTGTTAATCATTACATCCAGACTGTAATGTCACAGTGCTACAGTATTTCTAATTAAACCAAAGTTCAAGTTGGAGAATTTTGCGGTGGGCGGTCCACTTTAAAGGCTTGGTCACGACATCCTACAGGGCATTGTACTAATCATGTGAGAGTTACCAAGTGCTTCAGTCAGCTGGATCATAGCCACAGCCAATCAGAGAATTGGTATGCTCAGGTACTTTTTAATGATTTCAGCAGGAAAACATTCAAGGAATGTAATGTATGCAATAATATGTAACTAGTTTATAGGACGTGTTCAGACATGTAAAAGTGATATATTTTGAACAATAGAGGGAGTAGTTTGACAATAAACTAGTCCCTTATTTTCTTGGTTATGTTCATAACTGTGTTTAGAAACACTGAAAGGAAATTAAAGGATAATTGATAGCAAATACTTGAGTCAATGAACTCAATAAAAACTTACAGCTGTATAACTTTTCCAGGGAATTACATAACTGGTACTTTCACTCTCCTATACATGTAAATTCATAATTTGATAAACAATGTTTGACCACATTTAAGTGAGAGAGAAAAACACTGATCCTGTGTCATTCATTATCCATAGTTTTTATCCATTAGTATGCAGCAAGGATTTGTAAATAGCAACTTTTCTGTACTCCAGGATTCTTCTACATTTGAATACACCCACTTATCTCTTAATACATGTCAATAAACGTGCCTTCCTTCTTCCCACTTTCCTTCTACCTCTTAGGGCCATTCTATACTGTGTGCGTCCGTGCGCTCGCTCACGCGTGCATGCGCCGCATGCTTTTCGTGTGTATGCTGTGAGAGAAGGTACTGTGTGTGTTTGTGTGTATGTGTGTGTATGTTTGTGTGTGTATGTGTGTAGAGATTGTGAATTATGTCTTAAATAATATTTTTTAAATAAAAAAAAATGTTGTAATAAAAATATTTTTGATTTATTTAACTTTGACACATGCACAAACATACACACACATACATACAGTACATTACAGCGCCGGTAGCGGCGCAAAATAATTAAATTCTTCATCTTTTCCCTCGTCGGTCCGCTCCAAGCTCCCTGCCGTACGCGCGCGGCACCATTATAGAATGGTTGGCTATCCTCAGCCAACTAAAACTGACGGGCGCGCACGGTGTAGTGCGCGTCCGCACGGTGTAGCGCGTGCCCGCACTATACAGTAGAACCAGCCTTATTCTCTCACATTGTCACTTTACTTTTATCCTTCTACTTATAAACCAATCTATTTTTCTCATTCTTCCTCATCTTGGAACTATGTATTTGTAACCATGTATTTGTCATTATTACTATGTGCCCAGGAAATGAGAGGTAACTCTCAATGAATTACTTCCTGGTAATTTTTTTTATAAATAAATAAAAATCTTCTCATTATAATTTTAATATCATACAGTACAAATATTTGAATGACTGTTTGCTACAATGTGTCTCCTTCACATCATTTTTATTTGCATGTTTACAAACGGAAACTGACGTAATGTTACTATCACAAAAATAAAACACCATAAGAACTGGGTAATAGGTTACAAGGTCCAAAATACATGCACAGGCCTGATTGATTTTCTGCAGTTTGTATTGCCATTTTCTGCTAACATGTCTTTTAACTATACTAGAATTGGTTGATGGTGATTTCTTCTTTTATGTTTTAGAAATGTTAATGTGCATAAATCAGAGCCCCAGCATTGCAGTAGGTATTAGGGGTCCCCTGCCATATCTGTTACAGTTATAGTACAAGTGTAAGCATTCACACTTCCAGTTAACTGCCAGAGGGCCGGAAATTCAGTAGCTATAAACAACTTTCTTTAGACAAGTTGGAACATGATTTTAAGAGCACGCAGGCAGGTAACATATAGTGGACATTAATCTGAACATATTTGTTCTACTGTATATACTATTTATTCCTATTATTTTATTTTTAAGACAGGAAAAGGCGTTGAGATCAATAGGACAAATTACATTAACACAAAATCTTTTTAAGAACGTGAGGAAGCAAAACTACTCCAAATCATTTAGTATCGGAATTTCATTCAGGACCCATTACATATTGATTTACTGCAGAAGAAAAATGTCCTAATTCTTCTGCAATAAAATCCTTATCCTTTGTATAAAATAATATTTAATTCAGTAACACTTACTGTATACTGTATGCTTTCTTTGATATAATTATAACAAGAGACAGGGGGTGCCCAATGCTGCATCCAATTGACAAAACATATAAAGTAAAATACTTCAATAATAATAATTGGTTATTTAGTTAACCCTTTGGCCAAAGGCGTCATAAGCCTGCATACCAACGTCAAGGTATAACCAAAATAATGCAGGTCCTACACTACACTGTGAACCCTTCCTTTGGCCTAAGGGTTAACTAAATAACCAATTATTATTATTGAAGTATTTTACTTTATATGTTTTGTCAATTGGATGCAGCATTGGGCACCCCCTGTCTCTTGTTATATACAATTGCCACGCTCAGTAGCTCTCTGGTTGACATAAATATATATTCACTTTGTGGTGGGTGTGGGAGTTTGAGCTTGCTGGCAATCTGTGTTAACCTTTGATATAGTTATAAAATCTACTGATTAAAGCAAAATGAAATTGGTAAAATTGGAAGAAAAATAAAACCATTTTAGGACTCTTCTAAATTCAGTGAGAAGTTGGGCAATAATGCACAATGAAGAAAAGATAAAGAAGAGCTAGCCACTAACTATCTCATGTGGGTAAGATATGGTGTCTTAACAGAATCAGTGAAAAAAACATATAAATCTACAGATGCAGCAGCCGTTATCCAAACATTTCATGCTTTGTATTTCTGGGCATACCCAGGTCATGCCGCATGATTTCTTCAAACTTTCCTGCGTTAAGATGCGTTTTTACTAGTGCCGGCGCTGGCACATTGCTGGATTGGGATAGGTGTGACTAGTGTTATTGGCAGCATTCACGGTAGCGTTCACGGAAGAATAACGAGTGAATGCCACGTGGCATACAGCAGAGTTCATGAAAACGGCTCCGTGAAATGTTCAGATAACGGCAGCTGCATCGATATGTATGTTAGAATAACCTGTGTCAATAGGACACTAATTTGCAGTGATGGGTGAATAAATTAAACTGATCACAGTCCTGAAAAATAAATGGATGCAATTCTGTAAATTGTCCCATATTAAAAGTCAATATTGAGAATGATACTTAAGTCTGCTGCCGGATTCCGTAGAGGGAGGTCCACGTCTCTCCAAAAATCGAACTGGAACAGAGAAGAAGTCTTCTGGTGTGTAGACTCCACAGATAGATGCGATATGCAATAAAAGAAGAGAAAAAACTGCAGTGTGTTACTGTGCAAAAATATAGATTGTGTCCGGTTACTTTCAAAGGATGACACATCTATATCTTCTGTATATGGGCTTGTTTCACACAAAAGGCCCAGGGATGGAGAAATATTCCTATTAATCCCAGGGCAGTGGTTAAACTCCAATCTGGGTGGAAATAGAAGAAAAATGTGCCATGGCATATTATCGTTTTTTATTCAAACAAACTGGTATAAAAATTAGGTACACTCACAAATGCCTCTTTTCATTGTGCATTTCTATTACAAAGCTTTCGTGCATACAGGTGATCTCAGTCTCCCCTCCTCCCGTCCTTTACATTACCGGAGTCTGTGGTATTACTGTCAGCGGATCTCCTTTTCCTCATGGTCTGGAGGCGTCTGCCCCTCCAAGTTGGAAAACTATTGGAAGTTCTCGCTACCTCCTCTCTCCTCCTTCGGCTTGTTCACAGTCGAGAGTGGATCAGATCGGCAGCAGTATCCTTCCAATCGGGTTTGCATCTATGGAGTGGTGCCCGCAAGTGCCAGAAAAGGAAGTTTCAATTCCGTGCTAGAAAATAGGACCTATGGTGGCCTGTGAGGGTCCACCCAATGTGTTTCGCAGTACGCTTCCTCCAAAATAGTACCTCCTATGGTTTAATTGTGATCTTAAATAGTGTTGCCAATGCAGTCCATACGTGATTGCAAAACAGGATGTGTTGAGAGTACAAAGAACACAGAGCGATCCTAAAAGCATAAAAACTTAAGCATGTATAATAAAAATACAAATAAGATCGGAGAGAATTTATTTTGCTTATAAATACATCATATGGTGATAATTTGAAATATTGAAATACGGGGGAATATACACATTCCAGCACAGAATTAGATTTAAATCGCTTACACTTAATTTTTCTTCCAAGTGAGATACGTTCAGCTTGCAATTCAAGTTGCTCTTATGATTGTAGATTCAAAGGGTTGGATCTATTATTTTCTTTTCTTTACAGTTGTGGTTTGTCCCACAAGGTTGGTATAATGTATGTTTCCAATAGCATATAATATAAATATTACATAGGGATCACAAAAAGGCAACCATACAGTATATTGTGAAAAGAAAATAAAGTGCGCAGCTAACTAATTAAGTGACGTGATAATAAGTGTTAAGAACATAACCTTGAGCGGAGCGTCTGCAGCTGCGATGGAGGGGGGGCTCAGAAACCCCCTAGACTAACAGATAAAGACAAAAAAGACACAGCGCACAACGCTCATAGTGCATAAAACAATATAATAAAGGTACAATTAATTAGGGTAAGTAATGTGCGTACATCAATATAGATAAATATATGCAGTTAGGGATAATGTTACCCAACGCCTCAGGAAACCGGAAGGAGTATCCTCACAAGGGTTATGGCGCTGGTGTCTCGGATGCAGGATACTATTGGTAAGTAGGTAAGTAGATCGCCTCTAATAAGTTCTTTTTCCCCAAGAGCACGAGTCCAAAGCTGCTGCTGCCACTTGCAGTTCTTTGCCAGAGCACAGCTCCACACCGGCCGGGTCCTCTCACTCCCCTCTGTGCAGAAGCACTTCCGGGTCGATGACGTCACCACGGGGGGGGGAGCGCTGGTAATCGCGCCGTTCACACTCGATCAGCTCAAATGGTGGGGTAGTAAATTAGAGGTTAAGCTCTTGTCCAATCATCCAACGCGTTTCGAAAAGGATATCCCTGATGAAGAAACATTTCGTTTCGAAACGCGTTGGATGATTGGACAAGAGCTTAACCTCTAATTTACTACCCCACCATTTGAGCTGATCGAGTGTGAACGGCGCTATTACCAGCGCTCCCCCCCCCCGTGGTGACGTCATCGACCCGGAAGTGCTTCTGCACAGAGGGGAGTGAGAGGACCCGGCCGGTGTGGAGCTGTGCTCTGGCAAAGAACTGCAAGTGGCAGCAGCAGCTTTGGACTCGTGCTCTTGGGGAAAAAGAACTTATTAGAGGCGATCTACTTACCTACTTACCAATAGTATCCTGCATCCGAGACACCAGCGCCATAACCCTTGTGAGGATACTCCTTCCGGTTTCCTGAGGCGTTGGGTAACATTATCCCTAACTGCATATATTTATCTATATTGATGTACGCACATTACTTACCCTAATTAATTGTACCTTTATTATATTGTTTTATGCACTATGAGCGTTGTGCGCTGTGTCTTTTTTGTCTTTATACAGTATATTGGTCTGATGTTGGAAAAAATTAAACATTATTCTCACAGAGGCAGAGATAAGGATTCATACATTGATGCTTCAATTTGCTATGCCTCAATTGCTTTTATATATGTTTGATTAAAGAGCGATGGTGGCCATAACTGGGCCTGCATCTCTGGAAGCAGGGGGTCCCCGGACCTGAAATCAAAACTGTCCTGCTTCGGAGACCCCCTGCTCACACACACTAGTATTAAAATGTAAATAAAACAGCATCATTACCTTAGCGGCAAGCCGCTAACACAATGAAGGGGTTAACCTTGAATAGCTTGTTTATTGTGGGCAGAGGGGCGAATGAAGGACGTAGCTGCCCCAGGGTGTGTGGTTAGGCCTGTCGGGAAGGTTGCAGAAGTGGTTAACCCCTTCACTGACATAGCGGTGAGAACTTCTTGTTTTTATTACATTTTAAAATTGTTTAGAAGTTTAATTTAGTTAATTATTCTGTTGGTAAGGGGTTAGATGAATTTTATTATTCTGTGTTTTGGTATTAGGTTAATTTTATTCTTTTGGTGTTAGATTAATTTTATTGATGTGTTGTTTAGGATTTTTAGTTATTTTCTTCTTCTGGTGTTTAGGTGCTTGGGTGCTTATTTTATTGTTGTGTATTTTTGCTTCTGTTGTTATTTTTTAAGTTGCCCATTGACTGTTATAGCAGCTTATCATGTCCAAATTATATGGGTATCATGTGCCACTGTGCCAATCAATGGGTAGATGGTAGGAATATTATCCCCGGGTAGGTGGTTAGGCTGCCTGGGTGTGTAGTGGGGGGGGTGGTTAACACCTTAATTACTTTAGCTAAGGTGATTAGGGGTTAGGGGCCATTTGATTATATTTTTTCTTGTTGTGTTCCTGCCAATGGAGGACATGGACGTGGAGGATTGTGATAAGGATGACATTCATCCTGGCAGGGTTAAGTAGAAGTTTTATTTACTTTATGCTGACTGGCTAATGTTTATTTTGAATGGGCAAATACACTATTATCTAGATGTGGATGATATAATTTTTGCCCATTACTGTACTGTAATGTTATGGTTTTTGGAGGTAGAGTGGGTGCCCATTCCTTGACATTGGGGTTATCTTTGCCCCCATTGAGGACATAGGTAACCACACTGGCAATGCATGGGTTTAATGGCTAGTATTGTGTTTGTATTTTGTTTTAATGTTTATTGTGGGTAGCAGGGATGGGTGAAGGTGGAATTTGGGCCATGGTTGGTGTTTATACCTAACAGGTGGGTTGTGGGAACGGTTAACCCCTCCATTACCTTCATGGTATTAACCTCTACAGTAATGAAGGGGTTAACTACTCGCGCAAGCCTCCTACAAGGCCTAAACACCCACCATGGGCCAAATACCACCTTCACCCACCCACGCTACCCACAATAAACATGGCACCGGTTGTTAACCCCTGCATTGCCTTTGCAGTTTGCCACTAAGGTAATGAAGCTGCCTGTAAAATTATTTTTATTGCATCGGATTGATGCCGGGGGTCACCGGTGCTGGCATAAATGTGCATTATCTCTGGAGATGCCCGGCATTAATCCGATGCAGGAAAAATGCATTTTTTTTCTGTTCCTCTCTCACATTCCTTCTCGCCAGCTTTTGCTGGTGAGAAGAATCTTTGATAAATCGCAATTCCAGAGCCCCAATGAGATTATCAAGGCTACTAGAATTGCATGATTTTATCAAAATTGCGAGTTTGGGCTTCTCACCAGCTCCCGCACGATGTGCTTGGCCAGGAGCCAGATATTGCGAGAAAATGCATTCCCCGACCACCTCATCAAGGCTTTCTGTATAGCAACCTTGTAAATTTTTGCGAGAACTACTCACAATTCTCATGTGTAAGTCATCGAGACTATTAGAACAGGCCCAGCAGACTGTATTGTTCATAATTATTTGAGTGTTAAGAGGACACCTCACTCCCCAATCTATAGAGGAACGCGGCCATTAGTGTGCCGTTGAATTTTTACATAGTTGGACCGAGGGAAATTGATTGATTCCATTTTTTAAATAATAGTGGTATGAACTTCACCAGTCGCATTCCAAAATGCGAGTTTGTACAAATTGCCCCATACATATGTAATACCCCTATCCCTACCTTCCTTCCCAAGGGTTATTTGTGGGTAATGTGGTGTTACGGTGCTAACATGTGTGGTAACAAAAGGCCTTAACCTCCGCGCATAGAGAACGTGGGGTGCAGGGTGCAGCGCCTCCACCTGTGAGGATCCCACCACGGCCGGGATGGCCCCTCCCCGGAAAATATACTCTGGGTGAATAACCACAAACACAATAATGAAAACCATAATGAACTTTACCAGCAGGGCATAACACATATAGGAACAACAATACACAACACAATAATAATTAACAATCGCAATGTCAATCCCTTCTACCTATCCCAGGCACCCAGGCATAACACGTGCCACACATGCAGCTCAATAGTGTGTTGATGGTAGCGCTTCCCCACTTGGGGTCTTTGGTTTACGGGTTGGGTACTTTCCTTTGTGAAGCTCATGGAACATGGGCCTTGCTCCCTGAAGGGAGGCAGATGCAGTGTCCCATGATGTGGATCCTCAAACACAAATCCCTTCTCTCCTTATCAACGACTGCCGCACATGTGGAGACTCGGAAGACTGAGGAGTTCCTTGCTGAAGTCCGTCTGGGTACATCATGTCACTATTAGGAAAGGTCCCTAACTATGGGCCTTCCCTACAAAACTGAGCCATAGGGGTTGGGGCCTAGCTCGGGCCTAGCGGGAAGCTCTGGCCTAGTCCCAGGCAGCCTAACTGGCTCCCAGGACAGTCTGTGCTCTGCATGTGCTACTCCAGCACACTGAATGTGAATGGTTACAGTTCAAGTATATGTAACTCCTTGATCTGCCCCATCCAACAGGGCCGTCATTGTCCTTTCAGAGCATGGAAGAAGAGTTTTATACATGCCCCAAGTGGCCTCGAGGTATACCCTGCCATATACACGTAAGGGTTCATGGGTCATTTGGTATTATCTGCAAATATCCTGTGCCTTTCTAGGGTTATTAGTGCTGGTACAGCCTTCGGTATGTTTATCAAGCAAAGGTTGGAGAACAGCAATGCAGAAGAAGAGTTCTGATCTAGATCAGCCTTTTCCATCTGTTTGTATGACACTTCAATTTCCGTGTGCTTTTATTTACAATTTTCAAATGTGGGAGAGCACAAAATAAGGGACTGAGAAAGAGATAAAAGAATACACAATAGTGCAATATGTTCCCAATATAACACTAATATGGACTTTGGGATGAAATCCTCACTCACATTCAATATATCAAAAAAAGTCAGAACCAGTCAAGGTACTCAGGCTGGATATAAGATGTTCTTTCCATATAATATAGGCAATCTTCCTTCAAGTCTATAAGTCTCAGAAACAGAAAAAAGGAACATAATAATGCTGAGGATCCAAAGTACAAGATTTCCTTTTTAAGAATAAAATCCAGCATATCAAAGTGTAAACTCACACTTTGCCAGTTTAAAAAGTTCCTATAACAGAATACAAACTGAAACAGAAATGCAGAGACTACGATCTCAACGCCGTCGACTCTGGCTTCAGTGTCCTCTCTACAGGTGAACCAGTCCAAATCCATTCCCTGGAATTTCCCCGCTTTCCCTTCAAAATCCGTTCAGTGATGTAAAATCCGCAGATGGATTGTTTCATCTTTAGTCCAGTATTCTCCACGAGGTGCGGTGATGAGGAGCACAGCCAAGCATAAGGATGTAACAGGATACAGCAATCTTGTAAAAAAAAAACACTTCTTTATTGCGACATCATGATGCAGACAGACAGGGAGAAAAAAAGGGGAGAAGGGGATCTCGCTCTTACGCGTTTCACGCTTAGCAAGCGCTTCGTCAGAGAGTAGAGATAGTGTGCTGGTCCCCCCCTTCTTATAGATCATATTGTCTGCCGGAAATTGAATCTCTCCACTTGTCCCGGAAACCGGAAGTGAATTAAACCGGATACCGGAAGTGACGTAACGGGAGGTATGCACCTAACACCCAATGTAAACAAACAGGGTTGTTATGGCAATAGATCATATCCCCGCTAGATAAAGGAACGGCAGGCAATTGCATACTAAGGGGTTGGCCAGCACAGATAACCTGCAGAAACTAGTTAATAACATGCAGTGATATATTAAAAAACAATTGGGTATATACAAAAGTTTACTGAGGACTTATTAGATTGTTGTAAGGATGCATCAATGTATATTATGATGCATTCATTTTGTTCATGAGTCTAGGCACAATGTATGTAATTAATGAACACAGAAGCTCAGAAACCTATTTCATGAACCCACTTGTTAAATTGGGAACAGAAATAGTGACATACATATATGTAATATAAAGTACAATTTCAACATATTAAACATTTAAGATATTCTCATAAAAGATGTGTTTTAACTCTCATTATGCTGCATTCAAATTGTTCGTGAGTATAAGCAAAATCTATATAATTGATGAACACAGAAGCTTAAAAAACTATTACATGAACCAACTTGATAAATGAAGAACAAAAATAGTGACATATACATATATATAATATAAAGTACAATTTAGACATTTTAGGCCTTTAAGGTATTCTCATAGGAAATGTTTTAACTCCCAATCTGTGTTTATACCCCCGGGTGATAATGACCCGAGGGTATAAATCCAAAACATTTCTCTTTGATTCAGGTTTCCTTCTCTGTTACCTCCTCTGGTTTGCTTTGGAATGTGCTCTAAGGCACTAAATGTAAACGTATCAATGGAGCCCTGGGGGCAGTTATAAAAATGTTTAGACACAGGTAAGTTAAGGTCATTCTTTTTTATAGAACGTAAATGTTCTGAGATTCTAATTTTCAAAGGGCGAATCGTCCTACCAATGTAGGTACTGCCACATGCACAATTCAATCTATAGACTACATAGTTAGTTTTATATGTCATAAAATGTTTTAGTACATATTTTTGTCCTGTATGTTTACTGACAACTGCTGACAATGGAGTAGCATATTTGCAATATGTGCAATTACCACACTTGTGGAATCCCTTTGGAAGTTTTTTCTTATTATGTTCTAAAGAGAATAAACTGGGTGACAGATGATATCCAATGGTTTTGGCTTTTTTGTACACAAATTTAGGGATATTCCCTGCTACATTTGCTAAATCCTTATCAAGTTGTAATATCCTCCAATGTTTTTCAATAATTGTTCTAATGTGATTGGCTTGGTTACTGTAAGTAGTAATAAACAAAGGGGTCTCTGGTTTATTATCCGAAAGATTGTTAGTTTTTTTAGTTGGTAATGAAACATTCAGTAATTTTGAACGTTCTATATTTGAAGCATGTAAGAAGGCAGAATAAATATTTTGTTCAGAATAGCCTCTGCTTCTGAATCTTTCGTGTAATATCTCAGATTGTTCTATGAAGGATTCTTCCGTAGAGCATATCCTTTTTAGTCTAAGATATTGTCCAGTGGGAATGCCACGTAGCAAGGGTTTGGGATGGTTACTGTTGGCCCTAAGGAGAGAGTTGCGTGCATTGGGCTTACGGAATATGTTAGTCTGTACATTACAATTAATATCGATGTATAAATTAATATCCAAAAAATTAATGTGGTTTGTGTGGACCAATGATGTAAATTTTAAATTAAAAGTATTATCATTAAGGTAATCAATGAACATCCCCAATGTCGAGAGGTCCCCACTCCATATCAAAATAAGATCGTCTATATAGCGACGATAAAAAATTATGTTGTTGCGAAACGGATTAGTGTCACCGAAAATGTGAATATTTTCCCAATAGCCCATAAAAAGATTCGCGTATGAAGGTGCAAACGAGGTGCCCATTGCAGTGCCCTGTTTTTGAAGGTAAAAGTGCTGGTCAAACATAAAGTAATTGTGCTGTAATAAAAATATTATACAGTCTAATAGAAATGTGATTTGTGGGGTGTGAAGATTGGAGGAATTAAGAAAGTTAGTGACTGCTAGGATGCCTAATTGGTGACTAATAATAGTGTATAAAGATGACACTGATACTCACGAACAATATGAATGCAGCATAATGAGAATATCTTAAATATCTTAAATGTTTAATATGTTGAAATTGTACTTTATATTACATATATGTATATGTCACTATTTCTGTTCCCAATTTAACAAGTGGGTTCATGAAATAGGTTTCTGAGCTTCTGTGTTCATTAATTACATACATTGTGCCTAGACTCACGAACAATATGAATGCATCATAATATACATTGATGCATCCTTACAACAATCTAATAAGTCCTCAGTAAACTTTTGTATATACCCAATTGTTTTTTAATACAGTAGAGGCAACTCTTATTCGAACAAAAACCAGTGGCAATTCCCCAAAAAAACCAGGAAACACCCATGTACATTCTGAATACATGCCTTAAACTTTCCTTAAACTAGCCCCAGCATTTCTGCATTGATTAATGGCCTATCAGATTAACAGCGGGGGTCCCTGGCAGTCCCATTCAAACTGAATTGGACTGCCAGGGATCCCTGCTGTGTTAATCCTATAGGTCGTTAGTCAATGCAGAAATGCCATAAACGTGCCTCAAACTAGCCCAGAACATACCCAGCACATACCCAGCACATACCCAGAATGTAACCCGGCTAGTTTACGGCAAATGTTAGAATAAACGTTGCCTCTACTGTATATCACCGCATGTTATTAACTTGTTTCTGCGGGGTATCTGTGCTGGCCAACCCCTTAGTATGCAATTGCCTGCCGTTCCTTTATCTAGCGGGGATATGATCTATTGCCATAACAACCCTGTCTGTTTACATTGGGTGTTAGGTGCATATCTCCCGTTACGTCACTTCCGGTATCCGGTTTAATTCACTTCCGGTTTCCGGGACAAGTGGAGAGATTCAATTTCCGGCAGACAATATGATCTATAAGAAGGGGGGGACCAGCACACTATCTCTACTCTCTGACGAAGCGCTTGCTAAGCGTGAAACGCGTAAGAGCAAGATCCCCTTCCCCCCTTTTTTTCTCCCTGTCTGTCTGCATCATGATGTCGCAATAAAGAAGTGTTTTTAACAAGATTGCTGTATCCTGTTACATCCTTATGCTTGGCTGTGCTCCGCATCACCGCGCCTCGTGGAGAATACTGGACAAATTGTCGCAGATGCATGCCCCTCAGAAGAACTCAGGAGTGAGTTACCCACTTATCTATTGGGACACACCCTAGAGGTTATTGTTTGCGTTTTAGACCTTGTCCTTATTGGCAGTGATGCAGTGGAGCTAATCATTCTCCATTTGCACCACTAACCGGGACTTTATATATAGGTCTACACTATACGCCTAACCATATACCTGGCTACTCACTTCAAATGACCTTACCTGTTTGACTTTCTTCAATCAAGATAAGCATTGATTATGTTACAAACTTTTGACCTACAGTCATTAGAGCACTATTTACTGGACTCTGTTCAATTACCTTGTTTCATCTTTAATCTGTGTGTATTATTTAAAATCCCCCTATGTGGCCTGGAAATGTGGCTTTAAAATAACAAAATGGGTTTATTGCTTATCCGTCATCGGATTAATTGACCGTCAGAAATTCTAATACCTGCCTGCAGATTATTCTGTCATAAAAAAACTGAGAATAACATTGGTGGTGGTGATGGTGGCTCTTCCAATGAGCATAGGGAGGAGCGTCGTGGAAAAAGGTGAGGCAGAGGGACGCAGGCATGCCTCTCTTCGACGTCACTGTGTGAGTCTCCAGGATTGCCCTCCTTGCTAGCTCGCAGGAATCACAGGGGTGCAGTGGCCTGTTTAACAAGCAATGTGACAATTTGGAGCATTCTTCTCTTTCTCCCCCTGCCACTACTCATGCTATTTTGCAGAACCCTGTTCGGAATTGGACACGTTACTAAACCAAATTATCAGAGATGCCCCCAGTTACTTTCATACAGTTTGTAGGGGCCGAGGGCATCACCATATCTCTTGGGCACTTGAAAAGTTTTGCAGCTACTTGTTGTAGGGCTGAAATAGTGTGAGGGATAACAGAGGAGGTCCGCTTTGCCCTTGGGAGGCAGGAGAAGGGTTAGAGGTAACAAGGAGGTCTTCATTGACTCTTTTATGCACTAAGTATGTTTTTGTTTTTTTTGGGAGGGGTGAACTCCACTCCCTCTCTGTGGGATCAAGTCTCCTTTGGGGTGCAAATTACATTGGTGTGTACAGAATAATAGAGGACACCAGCAGCAATTCCAACGGGTTTCCCCCAATTTCAATCAGTTTCCGATAAATGGAATCCACCCTCCCCCTCTGGACCCTCGTGATGCCTCTCCCAAGTCCTATCCTCCCCTCATCAATCTCTGTTATCCCCATCAGTCACTTTCTTATTATTGTACCCGTTCTTTGATTTTAGGTTTTTGGGGAAGTCACATATTGCTGCTGCTGCTGCTGCCCCTGCCCCTGCCATGCTGTTCTGTTTCGTTTTGGGTGTGTCATTGTAGAATAGGTTTCATGGACAGAAATACTCACTGATCCGTCTTTTGCGCACATATTGAATTGCAATTAAATAAATAAACACAAAAAGGAGGTTGCACTGCTCAACAGTATAACAGTATAAGGGTGCTACTTATGCAAACTAAGTAATTTGAATACTAGAAAGGAGGAATGTGCAACGGATCAAAAACCAACCAAAACAGTTGTGTTATAGGTGCACACCTAAAAAAATTATAACAACTTTTAATGGGTATATTAAAATGTTATGGCAAAGAAAAAAAGTGGTCAAAAATTTGAAAAACAGGAAGGAACAGAATGTTTGTATAGTGACCGTTTCAGACTATAGAGAGGCTTGTGGAGTTTTAATAGTTAGTAGCCCACAGGTTAATAAATTAAAATTTGCCAAGTATCAGCTTAACAGGGACAAAGCCAAAATCATGATACCCCTGATGGTTAACAAACTACACAAGTTACCTTCATCCTGCACAATAATAATGACTTAGATCTAAAACCTGTGTTATAAAACTGGGCTAGGAATGAAAGCAAGGGTAAAATAAATACCCTATAATAATAGCTAAATGAGAGTGGACAGCCTGTAGATAGAGTGAGGCACAGTATGTAGTAGACTCCTGTAACTAGCTAATCCAGTCGAATCTATGTATCTATTATCTCTAATAACAGTGTGTAATGGAGTCAAGGAGTTAAACGCCCTTTATATGGCAGGATACTGAACTAGGTGTCAGGTTTCCTGCAAGTGTTATGTGAAACTGCTGATTGAACAGGGGATACAAAGCAGGAAGTGGCTGCTTGTCAGTGTCCCTTTTGGAGGTTCTGTGAGAGGATAACAGATCACAGAGTTCCCGCCCACAGGGATCCAGGCTTGTTAACCAGAAGGTTTTGCCTGGCAACAGTGGTGAACCAAAAGCCTAACATAGCAGAGAAGCCTCTGCACAAAGAAGGGCAAAAGACTATCCTGGGAATAGCAGGACTTCAAAGCTTGAAGCTGGAGAAATCAGAGTCGCCGGACTAGCATCAGTCAGATAAGACTATGGGGCCTATGCACAAAGCGTTCATAAAAAAAGTCAACGGGCCATTTAAATCGCCATTTTTGTTAGCGTTGCATCGATTACCTGTGATAGAAAATGCACAAAACAGGCAAGTAGCCAGTGGCGTGAAGATCGCCTCTCTGAAAAGGCCTTACCGGCAATTCCTTTTGGCTGCAGAGAGAGCTGCTCAGAGAGAGACGCCTCTCCCTGTGCAAATCTCGCCCGAAATTTCTGTTTTTTAATACACATTTTATTATGTGTAGATGAGCAGGGGGTCTCCGGAGCAGAACCGCGTTGATTTCAGGTACGGGGACCCCTGTTTCTAGAGATACATGTCCAATTATGGGTTCCGGTATCTCCTATGCATTTTATTTCCACGGTCACGTGACACAGGACATTTAAATGCGTAGGAGATACCGGCACCCCATAACGGGGGCCTGTATTTCGGGAAGCAGGTGGTCCCCGGACCTCAATCAACAAGGTTCTGCTCTGGAGACACCTTGCTCATTATCACTAGTATTAAAATGTATATTAAAACAGCTGCTACCCACAATAATAATTCGAAACACATCAACACAAATACCCACCTCCTCTGTGCCCACATGGTTGAAACCAGAGGCAGCGGGTGTCTCTGGGTCCTCATGTGGTCCCCCCTGGTGTCCCGGGGTCCTCAGGTGGTCACTGCAGGTGTCTGGGGCCCTTGGTGGTGTCTGTGGATGCCTGGTGGCCCTCGACTGGTCCTTGCGGTTGTCCAAGGGTCCTAAGGTATTCCCCACAGGTGTCTGGGGCCCTCCTGTGTCCCCGCTTGTCTGCAGTACCAATCCTGTGTCCCAAATGTTTTTAACTAATAAATTTAAATCACGTTGCCGGGACAGCAGCAGCAAGCTGGGTCTTGCGTCTGTTAAATCAGGAATGATCCATGGCAGAAGTTGAAGCACAAAACAGTAACTGGACAAGATGTTTGTTCAGATAGAGATTAGCGTGTCGTAGGCTATGCAATTTGTGTCAACTTTTATGCACAGTATCCCTGACATCATTTGTTGGCGCGCAGGCCCACAATGTAAATGTGTAAAAAGTGAGTGTATACTTTACCTGTACAGGTACATGATAGATACTGTACATCATCACTTCTGTAGATGCAATACACATTGAATATACATTGAATACACATCGAATATACATTCTTCTGTGTTTAATTCCTTTTCTAAAGCAGTGATGCCCAGAAAAGTTTTGAAAGGATCTTAGCATGAGAATACTTTAGATGTACAAGAAAGGACACCTAATAATGCATATCAAAGGCTGGTTAGCTAAATCGGACATCCAGGTGAAACATAACTGTATCTGCTACTGTATCATGTCCATGGACAGACTAAAAATGTAAACAGATTCACCTGTTCACAACAGAATAAGTACTATACTGTATACACTTATGCTTAGGAAAAAGGAAATCCTTCAAAAATGTTGTTTATATGATTCTGCCATGTCCCTCTTTTAATTCTGTGGTGTTAGAAATCTATTTCGACTCCTGGATTTCAAATGAGAAGATGTTTTCCATCTTGTCTTTGAAATTTGTTTTGGGGCCAGGGAACTGATATATTTGAAAAAAAGTGAAACCTTTTTAAAAATGTCCCACATTTAGTTTATCCATACCTACAGTATATTCATCCAGAGGAAGGCAAACAGAAAACCCCTGTGAAATATCATCCAATAATATCTTATAAGGGGAACATTAAATACCTTCCTGACTCCAAGAATTGGCAATCAGATTACTCCCTGGATAAACATCCTTCCTGTGTTAGCTTATTTGCTATATACCTGTATACCTTTCCTTTCCTTTCTAAAAAGATGTCCTGCAAAGGGGATATGATGGACAGATATAAGGCCCATAGGTACATCAAAAATAATATACATAAAGCCTACAAGACACTTGACACACCTAGGTACAAACTCCTCAGCTCAAAACCTAGGGAAGAATGACACGGACAAAGAAGTAATAAAATTCATTGGAACCTTTAATAACTAATGGGGTTCAATAAGGAACATCTGTAATAAATACTAGTACCTCCTTCTAGAGGACCATGACTTACAACAAGTATTAAATCAGACACCAATCTTTGTGAAAATTGGCCAATGTTTTTCTATAATCTTTTTAATATATTTTGCATCATTTTTATATTAGGTAATGAAAGCGGTTTTAAAATCCATATTGGTATTATTATTATTATTTTTTTTTTTTGGATTAGGAGTTCTTCTCTATTTAAGTCATTGCTTTTTTAAAAGCTGTTTCTATTACATCTAAATCATAGTCACTTTCAAGAAATCTTTCTTTTAAAATTTCTGATTGTTTAAAAAAAAACTTTTTGTGAATTTTTGTGTAATTTTTGTGAAAGACCGTCTAGTCGGTAGTCACTTTCAGAGGACACCAACAAAATCATGGCTGGGTCCTAAACCCTCTGGCTGGTACTCGTGTGGCCGCTGTAAAGCCTGCAGCTCAATACGATTCTCCAAAATTTTCACCAACTCTACTCGTGATGAGACCTATAAAATTAAAGATTTTATAAACTGTCAGACCACAGGAGTGATTTACCTCATAACATACACATGCGGTAAACAATACATGGGGAAAAAAACACTGACAGTTTAAGGTGAGAATTTTGGAACATCTCGGGTCCATCAGAAATGCTGCTGACACACCAGTCGCCCGCCATGTGATTAATGTAAACAAAGGCTTGAGTAACGTCCTGACATTCACAGGCATTGAACATGTCCCATTAGGACCATGGAAGTGTAATTGGGATAAGCATCTCCTGCAGCAGGAATGTAAATGGATACAGAGATTACAAACTTTGAGTCCAAAAGATCTAAATAAAGGCTTTATTTATCCGCCTTTTCTTTAATATGCCTGTTGGAGTTGTATAGATATAGACATATACTGGTCTATATGGATTTTTGCCAATTTATATACATATCTATGGATTTGAATCTTCCTTCAAACAGACAGTCTGACTAGGGGATCAAGATATTTAGTAGTTAATTTAAGAGAGGACCGTATTGACTCTAGAGGCGGTCCACCTACGTATTCTCTCACTCCTACACCATATACTCATGCAAGCCGCCACCTCCCTTTGACTGTTATTCAATGCGCATTTACTCCCAGTATTTTGTGAGTAGGATTCCGGTTTTAAACCTACTGGACCAGTTGCTTGTTTATTGTTCATATTTGTCATTTATTATTTTAATGTTTTATTAAATTAGCTCTTTATTTTCAGCCTTGCTTTGTCTGTTAATTCTTGTATGTTTGTCATTTGTGTAGTCTTATGTGTTGCATGTTGGTCTTAGTAGAAGTTTGCACTATGATTTGTCTTTGTATTTGTTTCCACATATCACGTGACATCTGGCTGTGGTTCCACCTACATTTCTGGAAGTACAAGAGTTGAAGCATTTCTTGGTACTTCTGTCCATTTGGACATTACACAGACTGTCTTTGGACATTTAAGGACAAGTTCGTATTGTTTTCATTATGTTCCACCCTGACTGTGTTTGGGTCGGTGTTGCTCTGCAGCCTTGCCTTATTTGCATAAGGTTCTCTAAGTGTTTTTCAATTTGTTTGCACTGTTTATTCAATTGTTTAGTTAGCTTCTAGTGCTATTTGCACCACTCTTTTTTCTCTCTCCGAGTATGAAGACCTGACGACTGACCTGAAGATGGGGAACTCTATTATTTACGGCCATGGAAAAGAACCAGAGCAGATCTGTTGAAATTATTGCTTATTGGAACCAGAGGTATGAGGAGGCTCAGAAGAAAGCTTTAAGTCAATCAGAAGGAGTCTCATAGTTTCAGTACAGAGCTGGAAATCTCTCAGAAAGAGGTTCACACTCTCAAAACAGAGCTAGAAGTCTCACACCTGCAGTTATGACATCTTAGCACAAAAGTGTGTAAATGGAAGGATGACTACGAATAGGTCCTGAGTGTTATAGAGACTCTAAAAAGAGAGAACAGAAAACTGAAAGGAGGTTTCAGATCTGACTAATCAAGTCAGTGAAGGAAAGGAGATGCTTCACGAAGAAAAAAGGTGAAGAAACAAGTCCAACAAGAAAAGTTGGAAGTATAGTTACTGTAGTACTGGAAGAAGCAGAGGGCGCTTTCAGCAAGAACAGAGCAAATCCCTATATCTGTAATTACTGATGCAGCGGCTGCTATTCGAACACTTCATGCGTCATGTGCATCGGCGTCCTGATTTGAAACCGCGGGATGAATTCCAGCCTCCCCGCACTAAGATGCGAGTGCGGCGAGTGCAGAAAAATGAATTTTAGTGTTCTGGCTTTTAAAAATATGAAATTGACACAGTAGCACAGTACTGTACACATTACAATTCATCCATTTTATTGCAAACGAAGAAACAGGATCCATGAAATTCAAACAAAAGATCCGCGATAAGCGCGGGTGCCTGGGGCAATTGGCGGCGTTCATGCTGCGTGGGGAACAGAGAACTCAAAATCAGCGCCGTGATGTGTTCGAATAACGGCTGCTGCATCAGTAGAAATTTGTCAAATCAAAGCAGACTCTTAAAGAAAAAAGAGAAGTGTTCTAATAGTTCACAAATACTGCAGAGATCTTATCCAAGGAAGATTTGTGAGATAACGTTATCTGTGCAAATGCTCTGCAACCAACATCATACATATTGTCTACAGAGAAACAAAAGCTCATCCGCTTTATCGCCAGAATAAAGCATCATGCCTTCTCCAGTCAAGATGGAGAATGCAATGACAAAGAAAGAAGTATAAACATTTGAAGCAAACTGTCATTGTGATCCAGTCAAATGTTAGGAAGTATCTGCAGCGACGATGCTACATTAAATTGAAGGAAGCTGCTTGTATGGTTCAGTCCACATCACAAACAATCAAGCTCTCTCCTCGGCTTTTTAGTACCCAATCCGCAGACAAATTTGGTCTAAACAATCCGTGGAAGTAAGGGGAACGGATGTGGGCTTGTTCGTCCATCTCTATCAAGGTCCTTGAAATTCGGTAGCTGTTTAACTAAAGTTAAAAAGGAACTAATAAAAAATATATATATTAAAATACTATTTTGGTAGTTCAATAATTCCTAACCATGTACAGTACAAGTCTGGCGATTAGTAACACCAAGTTAAGTATGATCTAATTAATGTAAGAGTAGCCGTAGTATCTGAACATGATTTGGTAGCAAGGTTTGCTCATTTTGATCAGACCAAATACTGTAGTCATTGAATCTCAGTAGCCAGTCTTCAAAAATGTCAAGAAGTGGAAGTTTTTAGGCAAAGTAAAGAGTGAAGCAATGTGGCAAAACCCTTGGGTCATATTTACTAAATGGCAGTTGTTTTAGCACCACATGGTCCCTTCTGTCTACCACCATACTGCATGTACTAAGTAGCTGGTAGGTGTCTTGCTCTTGAGGCTCTAGATAAAAACAGAAAAAACACAGCGCACAACGCTCATAGTGTATTAAAAATTATATTGACATAAACAATAAATAAGGTGAGTATCGTGCGTACATCAAGATGATGTTAAACAAGCATTTTCGGGATAATGTTACCCAAACACCACGTGGAAGCCGGATCAGATGTCCTCACATGGATGTGGAAGCTGGTTCCTCGGACACAGGTTCCTGCTTAGGTAAGTATGGAGTCTCTGAAAGTTCTTTCTCCCATAAACGAATCAACACGTATGCAGCTCTCCCATAGAATGCTGCTTCAAATGCATTTTGGCATGTTATATATATATTGTACTTTCATTACAGTGTTAAATACGAGTATTATGCTCTATTTTCGTGCTTCTTCTTTAGAATTATGTGATATGATAGACTTGAGGAAAGTCTTTTAAGTATGTCATTACTTGATGCACTTTTGAATATGTTGTTCTCTTTTTCTATGTACTAATATCCGTCGTTTTGTTTTAGAATCACCGATCGCGTTTGCATTATGTTATTTTCGCTTGTCAATAAAGTTTATTTTGTTTATGTTATGTTGTCAATGACAACTAGTGATGCGTGCAGACCGGGCCTTTTGACTCCTCCCCGCCACTCTCTCATTGGTGGAGAATTTAGTCAGCTGAGCCAATGAAGCACTGGCGGGGGGTATTTAAAACCCTCTAAATATCACTTATGTATATTCCCTGATGAAGAAACCCACGGGTTTCGAAACGCGTTGGAAACGCTACTAACAGTATTGCCTTCAACTGTACTGTCCTACTACGGCGAGCTGACCCAGTGAAATTGGCGCCAATATCGGCGAGAACCCTGCGGTGACGTCACCAACCCGGAAGGGTCTGAACGGAGGGGAGAGAGAGGATTTCAGCTGGCGTGGAGCTCCGCTTTGAAGCAGCATTCTATGGGAGAGCTGCATACGTGTTGATTCGGTTATGGGAGAAAGAACTTTCAGAGACTCCATACTTACCTAAGCAGGAACCTGTGTCCGAGGAACCAGCTTCCACATCCATGTGAGGACATCTTATCCGGCTTCCACGTGGTGTTTGGGTAACATTATCCCGAAAATGCTTGTTTAACATCATCTTGATGTACGCACGATACTCACCTTATTTATTGTTTATGTCAATATAATTTTTAATACACTATGAGCGTTGTGCGCTGTGTTTTTTCTGTTTTTATCTGTTACCTCTAGGGGGTTCCTGAGCCCTCCCTTTACCGCAGCTGCAGACGCTCTGATTTGTTCAATTAAGGTAACGTATTTTACCTTATATATTCATCACCTCACCTATAATATTAGTTGCGCACTTTTCTTTATCTATTCACTCTCTTGAGGCTCTAGCATGAGACAGTGGGGCTCCAGATTATGTGGCCCAGCCGACATTTTTTTTGAAAGACATGGCAAGCAAATGTAAAGCTAGTTGCGAATATGTTTTCTGAACTAGCGCAAATGTTTTTCACATCTTTTTCCTGAGCCATGCATGCTACAGCAACAATTCACCAAAACTAAAATAGATGAGATTATAGAAACCCTTAATTTTCCAATAAATTAAAGGGAGTTGAAAAGAAAAAATATCCTCAGAATACTGCTATAGATGTTGCAATGCAGACTGCAGACTGCGTGCTTTTTGATCAGATGAGAAAGATCAGGTAAATTTATAATGAAAAGGAGCACTGATGATATCATAAGATGTCAACAGACCTAGAGATGAAAAGCTCCCTTATCATTTTGTCTAATTTAGAATATATGAGATCAAGAGAAAATGTCATATAACATAAATTGAGTGTACCTATCGTTAACATTCAGTCTGCCTAAAAAAAAGAATGCAATAACACATGAGCACACCAAATAGATTGTTTTGAGAATGGCTGACGTTAAATAACTATAGCTGCAGCTGGCTATTGTCGACGTAATCACAGGACAAAATCGCGCCCAATTCTCCAAATACCCCACGAGTTGATCCGCAGCAAATTTAATGGCCCATCAAACTAACACAGCCAGCGTTTGAATGGGACTCGCGTTGTGTGAATCCTACAGGGCTTCACCTGTCTGTAAGAGACACGAAGTAAGAGATAGACTGAATCAGTCACTCTTCCTGTGCGCCTCTATAGGCGATCGTGGGGCTTTTAATTTATTTTAATAGTACAGTATTGTAGCAGGTGGTCTCCGGAGCAGAACCGCATTGATTCAGGTCCGGGGACCCCCTACTTTCCGAGTTACTGACTCCGTTATAGGGTGCCGGTATCCTGGCTCCCATGTATAAATTCTCCTGCATCAGGCCCACGTTATCGGGGGATTTAAAAAAAAAATAGAGGGATACAGGCACTCCATAACGGGGCCTGTAACTTCGGAAGCTAGTGGTCCCCGGACCTGAAATCAATGCAATTCATCTCTGGAGACCCCCTGCTACAATACTGTGTGATTAAAATAAAATAAAAGCAGCTTCATTACCTTAGCGGCTAACCGCTAAGGCAATGAAGGTGTTAAGCAGGACTACCTGGCTTATTGGGGGAAGAGGGGGTGAGCTAAAGGGGGTCATTGCCCCAGGGTGGGTGGTTAGGCCTACTGGGAAGGTTGCTGGAACGGTTAACCCCTTCATTACCTTAGCAGGGATACCGGCACCCCATACTGTATCTATACTATCTATCTTGGGAAGCTGGGGGTCCCTGAGGCTGAAATCAATGCGGTTCAGCTCCGGAGACCCTCTGCTCCAACACACTATTAGTAAAAAATAAAATTTAAGCAGCTTTACTTCCTTAGCGATTAGCCTCTACGGTAATGAGGTTCTTTAATTGCTTTGGCTTTTGATTCTAGTGTGCGGGAGCAGTGGGTCTTTGGAGCTGAACCGCATTGATTTCAGCCTCCGGGACCCCATTCCAGAGATACAGGCCCCAGTATGGGGTGCCATTATCCCCCTATCCCCCTGCTGGATTTAAATCCCATGGTCACATGACACAGAGGATTTTAACATTGCGGGTATACCGGCATCCCATACTGGGATCTGCATCTCAGGAAGTAGGGGATCCCCAGACCTGAAATCAATGCGGTTAAGAGCTCTGGAGACCCCCTGCTACAATACTGTGTGATTAAAATAAAATAAAAGCCCAGAAATCGCCTGCTAGATGCGCGCAGGTACAATAGAGTGACTGATTCAGTCTATCTCTGACTGCGCATCTCTTACAGACAGGTGAAGCCCGGTAGGATTCACAAAGCAGAGACCCCTGCTGTGTTAATACAATGGGTCATTAGTCTGGCCTCTGGAATCTCGCGACATGCTAGAGGTTTACGTGCAGAATTCGCTGGGCAAATGGTCGACACCTGTATAACCAATTAAATCACATTTATAAAAGCATTAATTTATCACAAACAAACACAAGCACCCATACAGATCTATCTAGATTTACTGTCCACAAGACAATTGACCGTGAGAAACGAAGTGGAAATCCCCAGCATTTATTTCTGTTTTGCGTTGGCCTTAGTAACAATAATTAGTAAAAATAATAAGTAAGAATTGAGAAGAAATACTGTAGATGCATGAATTACACTGTATGGAATGTGTACTATCAATACAATGCACGTGTGTGTACTATGGAACACAAATTTCTACTCATGTGTTTTATGGAACCTAGTTAAAACGCATACTGTATGCATGTCATCGATTTTCTGCGCATGCGTGTTCTATGGAACTTGATTGAAATGCATATGCACGCATTTATTTTCTGCGCATGTAAACTATATGAACGAACTGCATATAATGCATGTGCTGTACAGGTATTGACAATTGAATGGAACGCATATATTACCTTCATTATCCATTATCGCTGAATGTGTTTCCTGCACAAATATGGTGTTAATGCTGCCTGCCAAATCTGCAAAAAAGGATGAAAACTATAATTACACAATGTTTAAAACAATGCAAAGACTTTTTGAAATAATAGAATCTAATCTTCTTCAAACAACATCTTCTTATTGTTGTCTCTTTAACAGGTTCAAATGTTAAATAATCGTTCAAGAAGCAGCTGCTGTATGTAAGTAGCAGCATTTGTATCTTCCAACAATTGTATCAATCAAACTGCTGCCACATACTCTGGCTGAAAGAGAAACCGGACTGAGTAGCAACTGCTGCATGTAAGTAGCAACATTTGTATCTTCCAACAAATGTATCAGACAAACTACTGCCACATACAGTACTCCGGTTGAAAGAAAAGCCGATTCAAGTAGCTGTTGTATGTGAGTAGCAACATTTGTATCCTCCAACAAGTGTATGTAAGGAATCCGCTCCGCGGTTTACTGGTTGCCTTATCTTGCAGACCGGTGCAATTCTGGAACAGCTCTCCTGATGTTTGCTGCAGCCTGGATTCACTCACCAAAGCTATACACACTCCCTCTGGTATCTACTGCAGCTGTGCAGCCTATCACTGCAACCTAGACTTGCATTCACTCATTGGAGCAGTACCTTCACACCTCCGCTGGGGATTGGCCCGCTGGCCTTTAAGTACTGCTTTCCCACAATGCTCCCTGCCGAGCATAGTCCTTACCGGATGTCACTACCTGTTCTGCCACAAGCTCCTGCTTGTTCTCCTGTGCTGAAGCGGAGGTTCCGTCCTGCGTCCTTCAGCTTCCTTCAAGCTCCCGCTTGTTCTCCTGTGCTGAAGCGGAGGTTCCGCCCTGCGTCCTTCAGCTTCCTTCAAGCTCCCGCTTGTTCTTCTGTGCTGAAGCGGAGGTTCTGTCCTGCGTCCTTCAGCTTCCTGTTCTCCTGTGCTGAAGCAGAGGTTTCGTCCCTGCGTCCTTCAGCCTCCTGGATTCCTGCACTGAAGCGGAGGTTTCGCCCCTGCGTCCTTCAGTCTCCTGGATTCCTGCACTGAAGCGGAGGTTTCCCTGTGTATCTACAGCTTCCTGGTTCCTGGGGCCTACTCTTTCCCTAATCTAGAGAGGCCGTGTCCTGGTTCCTGCGCTGCTACAGAGGATTCCCTAGCCCGCTCAGGACTCTTGCGCTGTAGCACTGGTTTAACCGTGCAGCAAGGCGGTGTGTAAATCTGGTCTGTCTTCCACCTCCTGAGACCAGTACCATGGGCCATGGTCACCGCACGCGCAGAGGCCACCCCCGCGCTCCTAAGCTGAAGCGGGGCTTTCCTGACTCCCTGTTGCCAAACTCCTACTTGGACAATGTTTATTCTGACGTCTCCTGTCCTGACCCTGGCTTGTACAACGACGATGCTGTCTTCTCCAATCCTGATCCTGCTACGTATGACTACGAACTTCGCAATCCGGATCAGCCTGCGCGGTCTAAGGTCGGTGCTTTTACAACCCCACCTCAGCCTCGCGGTCCGACCCTGGTTTGTGGCGAGCACAACCGTGACAGTATGCTCGGCCCCACAAACTCGGACCGCCCTGTGGTGAGGGTTGGTAAGTTTCTGTCTGAAAGCCTGTCCCGGCCTGTAAACCAGTCCCAGTCTGAATACCAGTTTCTATGTGAGATAATACCCCTGATTGAAGATCTGATTGTGTTTGTAGGTTTAACCCCTTTGCAAAATAAATGCCGTAATGATCTCATGATGAAGGTTTACCGCCTCCGGGACTTAAAACAATCGCTGGCCGCTTGTATTTGCTTTCCTGTTTACCCTTTAACCTGGGAGAATGTGTACCCTTTGGAACTGGACGACGCCCAAAAGGAACTCTCTTCCCTGGCCTTGTCCTTAGACATTTATATAGCACAAGAGGACCCTCTCCTCATGTTGGCTCATGCCCAAAAAACACTCCATATCCTTTCCATGACATTGGACATTTGCATAAAGGAACAGGATCCTCCCCTCGCCAGCTTCGCTGCCGCTTGTCTGTATCCCTGGTCTACCACGGATCCTTGCCCTGATTGTATGGCCGGGTTCCCTGACACCAATGATATGTCTACGTTAACCCCTGCTGATCAGTCCTGTGAGGTCCCCCTGGAGGATACACATGTTTCACTAATCAACACTAAGGTTCTACTATCAGAGAATAAGTCCCTTAGTTCCCCTATTTCTAACTCCGAATCTGTCACTCCAGGTCTTGAGGGTTTTCCAGCTTTAATCTCTGCTAGGCAGTCCTGTGCGCTTTCCCCTTCAGAGAAAGAATCCCTAAGTTCTGTTCCCAGGGTCATTTCTGTATTAACCCCTGTGGGGCAGCTCTCTGAGTCTCCTTTGGTAAATCCCTGTTCTCTGTCAGCCATGGTCACGCCCCTAGCTCCAGAGGAGAGATTTCTGGTCTCTCCTAATACAGAGAGAAGATTACCTATGTTTTACTCTCAGGCATTGTCTGCATTAACCCCTGTAAATTCTTGCTGCCTCCAAGTTAATGCCTTCGTTTTTGCCTCAGAGAATGAGTCCACAAGTCAGACAGCAGAGGTTGCATTGAGGGATTCCCAAAACCGTACGGAGTCCTTAGATATTCTTTGCTATAAATCCCCTGCTTCAGCTCAAGTTTCTGCAGTTTCACCTCCGGAGACTTCGGCTAAAGTTCTGGTTCCTGATAAATGTAAAACATACTGGACACCTAACAAGCTCCTATTGAACCCCCAAAATAACCACAACATATATATAAGCATATGAGTGTCACAGAGGAGTGCTACTGAGCATGGCAATATATATTTAAAACCAGAGACAGAACATAAAACACAGACATAGCTCAGTTTTAGCACATCCAGTGAAACTCATACACGGTACAGTGCCTAAATATATATGAATAAATATCTATTAAGTAAAATGGTCTTTTAGTTTAACATTTTTGGCCAAAATTGTTGTAAGCCCCTGATCCAACTGCACGGCAGACCACAATTCAGGGGTCCCTAACGCTAATATAAATTCTTAATAACCTGTGTAATAACAGGAAGAATGATTTATAGTAAATCTGTCAATATTAGTTGCAAAGTTCTAAGTCTGATTGAAGCTTTTATTAACCTGTACATTACCAGGAAAAGCACTCTGTATTAGAGTTGTCACAACCATACTGCAAGCACGCAAGTTCCCCTGAGTGGAAGATGCTATGGAGTGAGCCCTTAACCATTTAAATGTGGGAGGGGGTGAGCTACAATTAGGTAGGAGGTTGCCACCCTCCCAAACAGCCAAGACTAGCTGAACAACAATTGTAAAACATACTGGACACCTAACAAGCTCCTATTGAACCCCCAAAATAATCACAACATATATATTAGCATATGAGTGTCACAGAGGAGTGCTACTGAGCATGGCAATATATATTTAAAACCAGAGACAGAACATAAAACACAGACATAGCTCAGTTTTAGCACATCCAGTGAAACTCATACACGGTACAGTGCCTAAATATATATGAATAAATATCTATTAAGTAAAATGGTCTTTTAGTTTAACATTTTTGGCCAAAATTGTTGTAAGCCCTGATCCAACTGCACGGCAGACCACAATTCAGGGGTCCCTAACGCTAATATAAATTCTTAATAACCTGTGTAATAACAGGAAGAATGATTTATAGTAAATCTGTCAATATTAGTTGCAAAGTTCTAAGTCTGATTGAAGCTTTTATTAACCTGTACATTACCAGGAAAAGCACTCTGTATTAGAGTTGTCACAACCATACTGCAAGCACGCAAGTTCCCCTGAGTGGAAGATGCTATGGAGTGAGCCCTTAACCATTTAAATGTGGGAGGGGGTGAGCTACAATTAGGTAGGAGGTTGCCACCCCCCCCAAACAGCCAAGACTAGCTGAACAACAATTGTAAAACATACTGGACACCTAACAAGCTCCTATTGAACCCCCAAAATAATCACAACATATATATAAGCATATGAGTGTCACAGAGGAGTGCTACTGGGCATGGCAATATATATTTAAAACCAGAGACAGAACATAAAACACAGACATAGCTCAGTTTTAGCACATCCAGTGAAACTCATACACGGTACAGTGCCTAAATATATATGAATAAATATCTATTAAGTAAAATGGTCTTTTAGTTTAACATTTTTGGCCAAAATTGTTGTAAGCCCCTGAGCCAACTGCACGGCAGACCACAATTCAGGGGTCCCTAACGCTAATATAAATTCTGAGAGGTAATGATTCTCCTTCTGATTCTGAAGCTCTTCCTACAATGAGTATCCTGACTGGGGGTCCCCCTGATTTCTCTGTCCAAGCTAATTCTCCAGGGATCAGCATATCTGTGGTCACTCCCTTAGTACTGTCTGAGGTCACCATGCATATATTACAAGTCTTGGGGTTTAAATCTGAGCTATTTAGCTGTCCTGCCTTTGCTGAAACCCAGTCCCTCAGTACTGTGTCTAAATATGCCCCAGCAAACATGGGGTTACTCTGGGAAGAAATTAAAGCTCCTGTCTTAAAGGGTATTTTTTCTCACATGTCCAGCAAATCTAGAACCTCAGTAATTGTTTCTAAGTCACTTATCAATACATCTGATTTTTTCTCTAATCAAACCCAGACACCCTCACTATCGGTTAGGAGTCCTGTGATCAGAGATTTTGCACTAGAAAACACACCTATTCATGTTTTTGTCAGGTTAGGTACCCCTGTGGTTAGGGCCATTGCAGTTTCAGAAAAGACTCCTTGTACTCCTAAGGTGCCTGTCATTAAGAGTTTTCATAGTTCATACTTGCTGCTTGTTGATTCTCAGGTCCCTGTCACTGAGGTACAGACTTCAGCTTCTGATGTTAGCTTCCCTTCCACCATTACCCTGGCTCTGCCTTTTTCTCAAGCTACTGATATGAAAATTCCAAGGTCTATTCCTGATTCACTGACAATACTATCTTCCAATGAAGATTTCCCAGTATTGGAGAGCTCTACTGTTGTTTGCTTCTCTGCTCCTGCTAAACCATGGTTTTGTCCCTCGGAATTTTCAGTTGCCCCTGTTATTTCCTCTCAGTTGGAAATACTCTGTACGTATCCCAAGATTTCGGTCCCTATGCCTGGTTTACTGCTTGCCTTGTCACCTTCCATACCAATACCGGGAGATGCTTCCAACCAGCCTATACCCTTACTAACCATTACCTGGGAGCCTTCCAGAGGAAAAATTCCTCGCAAATTCCAACATGCAGTGGTCAGCCAAGACTTTTTCTGTTACAAAGTTCCTCCTGGTGTATTCGATCAACTATCAGGGCCGCTGATCCTAGATTCTGGTTCCTTTATTAAAGACTGGGCTTTCAGTGGGGGTTCTTCTACCGTTTCTGCTCTAGAACTCTGTGGTTCTTCACAGCCCTGGATTTCCAAGACATTTTGCGAGGCGAGTCATGTACCAAGGATGTTTCTTCCATCAATCTCATATCCTAGAACTGTACTGACCAAACAACTGCTCGTTTACGGATGCCCTTTCCACCTAAAGAATTTTAGGAACAACTCAATGTCCCCAAGACCCATGGATGGTCCTGTCTGGCAGCAGTTCTCACCGGGGGGTGGGGGTACACTAAGGACTAACCACGAGTCTCTGGACCACGACTCTAACCCCAATCCTAGACGGTTCAGCAACAATTCCCGGTCCTCCAAATCTATGAGTGCTCATGTTCGCCCGGAGGTCTCGCATAGTCCTTACCGGATGTCACTACCTGTTCTGCCACAAGCTCCTGCTTGTTCTCCTGTGCTGAAGCGGAGGTTCCGCCCTGCGTCCTTCAGCTTCCTTCAAGCTCCCGCTCGTTCTTCTGTGCTGAAGCGGAGGTTCCGTCCTGCGTCCTTCAGCTTCCTGTTCTCCTGTGCTGAAGCAGAGGTTTCGTCCCTGCATCCTTCAGCCTCCTGGATTCCTGCACTGAAGCGGAGGTTTCGCCCCTGCGTCCTTCAGTCTCCTGGATTCCTGCACTGAAGCGGAGGTTTCCCTGTGTATCTACAGCTTCCTGGTTCCTGGGGCCTACTCTTTCCCTAATCTAGAGAGGCCGTGTCCTGGTTCCTGCGCTGCTACAGAGGATTCCCTAGCCCACTCAGGACTCTTGCGCTGTAGCACTGGTTTAACCGTGCAGCAAGGCGGTGTGTAAATCTGGTCTGTCTTCCACCTCCTGAGACCAGTACCATGGGCCATGGTCGCCGCACGCGCAGAGGCCACCCCCGCGCTCCTAAGCTGAAGCGGGGCTTTCCTGACTCCCTGTTGCCGAACTCCTACTTGGACAATGTTTATTCTGACGTCTCCTGTCCTGACCCTGGCTTGTACAACGACGATGCTGTCTTCTCCAATCCTGATCCTGCTACGTATGACTACGAACTTCGCAATCCGGATCAGCCTGCGCGGTCTAAGGTCGGTGCTTTTACAACCCCACCTCAGCCTCGCGGTCCGACCCTGGTTTGTGGCGAGCACAACCGTGACAGTGTATTAGGCAACCTGCTGTCTGTGGATAGTGATATTTGTTTCTAATACAGCTTCTATAAAGAGGCCAATTGACAATTTCAGCTGCCGAGTTGCCTACACATAACAGGGCTGCAATAAAGCAGTCATGAAATTCTGTCACTATTGGAGGCTGGCAACTAGCTGATAGATACGAATATGTACAAATGTGAATCAATAATAACTGTGGGATGGTATAACTGGATGCAGTCTGCTGAACCACGCCTTAAGGCATAAAAAAACGCTTTTGGATGCCTTTATAAACGGAGGTGTAACAGGCATTAATACATGTTTCAAAGAAAAATGATACTGGGCGCTTCTAATAATAAACTAATTGATATAAAGTGATATAAAGTAAATAAAGTGATATATAAATGTGAACTTCAAAAATATATATAAATAAATATAGTGAATACAATATTCTTCACCAAAATGTGAATAATATAATAAACAGCATCTCTACACCCTTTAAAGGACTGTCCAGGTCCAGAATTCTTGCGATGTCTTCCAGGTGGGGGGAGCGCTCAGATCTCAAGATATTATACAGGGAAGAAAAGTGGAAGAAATAATAATAGTGCAGATCAATAAATAAATGAATGTATATGCAAACAATAACCTCTAAATAGGTCTCACTCACAATGAATGGACTGGTAGCAGGCGTGTCAGAGATCCTTCTCTCTCTGACAAGAGCCCTTTAATGGTGGAAGCCCTCTGGTATTGGTATTGTTAGAGCTGTATATCAGGTGGGCTAGATGTGTCCATACATCTGATGCTGGTAATGCTAGAGCTGTATGTCAGGTGGGCTAGATGTGTCCATACACAGTACATGCTGAGTGTACCTCCCGGGGGTGTAGCAAAGAAAGAGAGCACACAATAGTATAGTACATAAGGGTATAATGTAGCACAAAAGACACAATGGTAATGCACTCACATTTGAACAAAGTATACAGGCGTTGGAGAGGACCGCTGGTGACTCGTGGGGGAGACGCTGCTGATACAATCACTCGGAGATCCTTCTGCATGCGTCACATCCGGTGACGTCACTTCCTGTGACGTGGCGGTCAGGGCGGAAGAGGCTCTCTACCGCTCCAATCTCCACAGCTTTCTTGCCAGCACTTCCTCACACTAATTCTCTCCAAACACTGTCCTCCAACAAGTAGAACAGATTCGATTCTACGCGTTTCGTAGCGATTGCCACTTCCTCAGAAATCATAAAGGTTAACCCCACATCCTCCCATATATATAATACCACCAATTAAGCTATTGGCTACTCTGATGGGCTGGGCAATGATCAATTATACAAATGTATGAACATAATAGAGTTCGTAATGGATAATGAATACATAAACACATAAAGAATTGACAGTGATAAAAAATATATAAATATATATATATAAAATATAAATATAAAACCCTTAGTCTACATACAATATTTATTTATATAAAAAAATATAAAATACATAACTAACGACGCAAATGACGCAAGGATTTCAGAAGATATCTAAGAGGAGAGTGATGAAAAGGAGAGTAGACTGCGTTAATTCATCAAAATGTATAAATGTGTATAAAAATGTATAAAAAACATATATATAACAGAATACTTCAAGTTAAAAATGCACCAATGTCTATATCTACATTTAAACCCTTTGGCGTGAGGGTTTGCATTTTATAGATCCAGAACGTTTCTCTTTTTGCTAAATTATTTAGTCTATTCCCACCTCTCCAATGTGCGGGAACATGCACTAGGCCTTTAAATGTAAGAGTCCTAGGATCCGAATTGTGATGCATATTAAAATGTTTAGAGACATTGTGCGTTAAAACATTTTTCTTGATATTTAAAAGATGCTCTAAAATCCGTACTTTTAAAGCCCTGGAGGTTCGCCCTATGTATTGGAGGCCACAAGGGCACTCCAAAACATAGATCACGTACTCCGTTTTACAGTTCATGTAATCCTCTATTTTAAATACCTCATTAGTGACATTTGATTTAAAAGTGAAATTTTCTTTATCTTTATGGATGCATGCTTTGCATGTATAACATCCGTAAAAACCTAAAGGTTTGTCTAGCCATGTTGAAGTACTTTCAGTCTTTTTTTTGAAGGTAGTGGGTGCTAATCTACTTTTAAGATTCGGAGCCTTCCTGAAAATAACATTTGGTTTAACAGGTATATGATCTCTTAACACATTGTCATTTTGCAAAATATGCCAGTGTTTTGATAGAATATTCTTGATTTGAGGTGCTTCTCTATTATATTGAGTTAAAAATGCCACATTAAAATTTATTTTTTGTTTTGTATCTACATCTTTATTCCTTTTCCTTAATATATCTTTTCGTTCTACATTATCAACTCTCATTATAGCTTTTTGTATAGTGTCAGGGTTATAATTTCTCTCTTTGAATTTATTTATCAAAACTTCAGATTGTTCATGGTATACTTGTTCTTCAGTGCAGTTTCTCTTTAATATTCTTAGCTATCCATATGGGATATTGCGAATCCATTCAGGATGATGGCAGCTACTCTCCATAATAAAATTGTTGCTATCTACTTTTTAAAAAAAAGTTTTTGTTTTTAATTTATTACTTTCTATATAGATAGCTAAATCTAAAAACTCGAGTTCCTTTTTACTCCATTGTGTGGTAAATTTAAGATTTAGAGTATTATTTCCCATATGATCAAAAAAGGCCTCAAGTTGATCTAGGCTGCCTCGCCAAATGAACAGAATATCATCTTTGAATCGCTTCCCCGGTAGACTAGGTTCGCCCCAAATTCCTGGTTCGACCAAATATGTTCGTCTTCCCAGGTGCCCATAAACAAATTGGCGTAACTTGGAGCGAACCTAGTCCCCATTGTGGCTCCACATTTCTGCAAATAGAACACATCATTGAACCAGAAGTAGTTCTTTTCAAGAATAAAAGTCATGGAGTCCACCAGAAAATGTATTTGCTCCTCTTTCATCTCACTATCCTTTCTTAGGACTCTTTCAATAGCTTTTAACCCATCACTATGTGCTATAGAGGTTTAAAGAGATGTCACATCTGTTGTAACTAAAATAAGATCATCGCACCATTCTATATCATTCAATATATTAATTACATCTGTAGTGTCTTTTATTTACGACTTGAGTGAACTGACATATTTTTGCAAATAACAGTCTATATAATGAGATAAATTACTAGTCAATGATTCAATGCCAGATATAATGGGTCTGCCGGGTGGGTTGACTGGATCTTTATGTATTTTTGGAAGAGAATAGAAGAGAGGTAGTTTAGCCTTTTCTCTCCATAAATAATTAAATTCACCTTCATTCAGAATTCCCTGTTCTTTTCCTTTTAATAATAACATTTTTAATTCTTTGGAAAATCGTACAGTGGGATTATCTTTTAAAAACTACGGCCCATAATGGGGGGTTGTTATTATGGACCGTAGTTTTTATGAGGAAGAAGCTAATCGAATTGTAGGGGATACAGCCACTTATTCAATATTAAAAGATAATCCCACTGTACGATTTTCCAAAGAATAAAAATGTTATTATTATTAAAAGTAAAAGAACAGGGAATTCTGAATGAAGGTGAATTTAATTATTTATGGAGAGAAAAGGCTAAACTACGTCTCTTCTATTTTCTTCCAAAAATACATAAAGATCCAGTCAACCCACCCGGCAGACCCATTATATCTGGGATAGAATCATTGACTAGTAATTTATCTCATTATATAGACTGCTATTTGCAAAAATATGTCAGTTCACTCAAGTCGTACATAAAAGGCACTACAGATGTAATTAATATATTGAATAATATAGACTGGTGCGATGACTTTATTTTAGTTACAGCAGATGTGACATCTCTTTATACCTCTATAGCACATAGTGATGGGTTGAAAGCTATTGAAAGAGTCCTAAGAAAGGATAGTGAGATGAAAGAGGAGCAATACAATTTCTGGTAGACTCCATGACTTTTATTCTTGAAAAGAACTACTTCTGGTTCAATGATGTGTTCTATTTGCAGAAATGTGGAACCGCAATGGGGACTATGTTCGCTCCAAGTTACGCCAATTTGTTTATGGGCACCTGGGAAGACGAACATATTTGGTCGAACCTGGAATTTGGGGCGAACCTAGTCTCCTGGAAGCGGTTCATAGATGATATTCTGTTCATTTGGCGAGGCAGCCTAGATCAACTTGAGGCCTTTTTTGATCATATGGGAAATAATACTCTAAATCTTAAATTTACCACACAATAGAGTAAAAAGGAACTCGAGTTTTTAGATTTAGCTATCTATATAGAAAGTAATAAATTAAAAACAAAAACTTTTTTTTAAAAAGTAGATAGCAACAATTTTATTATGGAGAGCAGCTGCCATCATCCTGAATGCATTCGCAATATCCCATATGGACAGCTAAGAAGATTAAAGAGAAACTGCACTGAAGAACAAGTATACCATGAACAATCTGAAGTTTTGTTAAATAAATTCAAAGAGAGAAATTGTAACCCTGACACTATACAAAAAGCTATAAATGAGAGTTGATAATGTAGAAAGAAAAGATATATTAAGGAAAAGGAATAAAGATGTAGATACAAAACAAAAAATACATTTTAGTATGGCATTTTTAACTCAATATAATAGAGAAGCACCTCAAATCAAGAATATTCTATCAAAACACTGGCATATTTTGCAAAATGACAATGTGTTAAGAGATCATATACATGTTAAACCAAATGTTATTTTCAGGAAGGCTCCGAATCTTAAAAGTAGATTAGCACCCACTACCTTCAAAAAAAAGACTGAAAGTACTTCAACATGGCTAGACAAACCTTTAGGTTTTTACGGATGTTATACATGCAAAGCATGCATCCATAAAGATAAAGAAAAATTCACTTTTAAATCAAATGTCACTAGTGAGGTATTTAAAATAGAGAAATACATGAACTGTAAAACGGAGTACGTGATCTATGTTTTGGAGTGCCCTTGTGGCCTCCAATACATAGGGCGAACCTCCAGGGCTTTAAAAGTACAGATTTTAGAGCATCTTTTAAATATCAAGGAAAATGTTTTAACGCACAATGTCTCTAAACATTTTAATATGCATCACAATTCGGATCCTAGGACTCTTACATTTAAAGGCCTAGTGCATGTTCCCGCACATTGGAGAGGTGGGAATAGACTAAATAATTTAGCAAAAAGAGAAACGTTCTGGATCCATAAACTGCAAACCCTCACTCCAAAGGGTTTAAATGTAGATATAGACATTGGTGCATTTTTAACTTGAAGTATTCTGTTTTATATATGTTTTTTATACATTTTTATACACTTTTATACATTTTGATGAATTAACGCAGTCTGCTCTCCTTTTCATCACTCTCCTCTTAGATATCTTCTGAAATCCTTGCGTCATTTGCGTCGTTAGTTATGTATTTTATATTTTTTTATATAAATAAATATTGTATGTAGACTAGGGGTTTATATATATATATTTTATATATATTTTTATATATTTTTTATCACTGTCAATTCTTTATGTATTTATGTATTCATTATCCATTACGAACTCTATTATGTTCATACATTTGTATAATTGATCATTGCCCAGCCCATCAGAGTAGCCAATAGCTTAATTGGTGGTATTATATATATGGGAGGATGTGGGGTTAACCTTTATGATTTCTGAGGAAGTGGCAATCGCTACGAAACGCGTAGAATCGAATCTGTTCTACTTGTTGGAGGACAGTGTTTGGAGAGAATTAGTGTGAGGAGGTGCTGTCAAGAAAGCTGTGGAGATTGGAGCGGTAGAGAGCCTCTTCCGCCCTGACCGCCACGTCACAGGAAGTGACGTCACCGGATGTGACGCATACGGAAGGATCTCCGAGTGATTGTATCAGCAGCGTCTCCCCCACGAGTCACCAGCGGTCCTCTCCAACGCCTGTATACTTTGTTCAAATGTGAGTGCATTACCATTGTGTCTTTTGTGCTACATTATACCCTTATGTACTATACTATTGTGTGCTCTCTTTCTTTGCTACACCCCCGGGAGGTACACTCAGCATGCATGGACACATCTAGCCCACCTGACATACAGCTCTAGCATTACCAGCATCAGATGTATGGACACATCTAGCCTACCTGATATACAGCTCTAACAATACCAATACCAGAGGGCTTCCACCATTAAAGGGCTCTTGTTAGAGAGAGAAGGATCTCTGACACGTCTGTTACCAGTCCATTCATTGTGAGTGAGACCTATTTAGAGGTTATTGTTTGCATATACATTCATTTATTTATTGATCTGCACTATTATTATTTCTTCCACTTTTCTTCCCTGTATAATATCTCGAGATCTGAGCATTCCCCCACCTGGAAGACATCGCATTAATACATGTTTACCTGATATAGGCACCTATATTAACCTTCTAACGCTATATTATTATAATGTACAGTACACAGCAATCTGATTACGTTACCTAGCGAATATTTTAAGAATTTCCCATTACTGATCATCATATGTTTTAAAAATATCTTTTATATACAGAAGGAATCCTGAATGTGATACTGAAACCAGGAACTGTTTACACACTGCGCTTAAAGTTAAATGATCACTCAAGAGATATTAAGAGGCCGAGAGTATAAACAGGTATTATCACGGGCAGAGCTGCTCTAAACAATGATCAGACGAGGGTGTGAGAATTAATACTCAAATCGCTACATGTTTGTTACAAAAGGATTTTAAATGTATTTGTTGTGTAACATTAAATATTTGTATTATATAAATTGAATTATAATAGTTGTTAGCCCTTTTGAAATTTGCAGTAATACTGTTTTGATACTGCATATGAGGCTATAACTGGATGTGGTCATTGAACTGTGCCTCAAGGCATTGATACACAGCTTTTTGTGTGCCTGAATTGGTGGCTAACAAGTTCTATTATTTGAAGGCAATTCAAAACATCATAGTGGTATGAGACATGGATTTAATTGTGAATCATAATACATTCTCAGTTACTTCATAAGCACATGGCCCCACAACTAAAAAGTTATGTTGTGGTCACGTTGTTAAAGTATGCACATATTAGCATTCTTTTTTTATATTGAGTTTTATGTACCATAAATATGGCCTTTTCTCTACATAGTGACTTTGTGCACGAAGATAACATTAACTCTCTCTGTGTTTAAAGTATATATATATATATATATATATATATATCAAATATATATATAACAATACTACTGGTATTACATAGACAACATTAATTCAACAAATTTTTTATTCCCAACGATACTAGAAAACTTTTATCTGGAAATTCAATATATGGATTAAATAATACATAAAAGAAAGAGGTAATTACTTAAGCATTCAAATACTGTATATGCTATACTTCAATATATGTCTATGGTCTAAGGGTTTGGCTATGGATACCAATACAATCCCCTTCAATACAAAACTTGTAAAAAAATTCTATTAAAAGGATTTAAAATGTATTCATATTAACACATTTTCATACTCTATGAGTGTATTCATTAGGAATCTTTTCTGTCTGTTTGTCTATTGTTATTTAGAAAAGAAATAGAAGCATGAATTACATTACCTTCAGTATCACTAGATATGTTTGCTACACGAACATAGTGTTGATGTTGATCAGTTTGCCAAAAAGGAAGAAAACTAGAATTTACAGTAACAATGACAAAAAATAAATTGTTCTTAAAACTGTGTTATTCTACAAATTCATGTTTCAATCATGTATTTGTCCATCCCACAGTCCTCTGATGCCACAAAAGTCTATTGATTGAATCTTTCACTTTTTTTAATGTATTTATTACGTCAAAGTGTACATTTTTGTACCAGTAGCGCATAGCGATCAAAAGTCAAAGTCACACTTCTGGAATGCCATTCCTTTCAATTTCCGACTAGCACACTCTATCCACCTTTAAGACCCATCTTAAAACACACCTCTTTAACGAAACATATGAGTTGCTCCATGGTTGATACTATACACCTCTCACATAAACCTTACAAGAACATCTTCCTACTGTCTCTGAACATTCCTTCTACTTACCAATTCGATTTTAAGCTCTTCAGGGCAGTTACTCCTTTTCCTAAAGGTCACTTTTATGTCTGAAAGCAGTTCTTCCCATTATGTGCTTTTGTATTATTTGGTATTTATATGATTATCAAATGTATTACTTCTGTGAAGCTCTATATAAATTAAGATAAACATATATACTGATACATTTGTCATGTTGCACGGTTTTAAGTCCCATATTAAGGCAGGAAACTCTGTATTTCTTTATACAGGTTTTATTTACAGGGGTTAGAGAACAGAATGATAGACCCACCATCTCTTTAAGGAAAAACAAATCATAAAAATAAACCCTACTCCTATCAGGGGACTATTTAAACATCAGCTCCCTCTCTGATTGTCACTGGCCTACTAAACTGGTTCCCAGCTTTAACAACCCACCTGGTTAGCAACAATATCAATAGATTTTAAACACACAAATATACAGTATGTAGTCCTTATCTGTTTGTTGGTATTCTGTCCCCCAAGAGTCCAGGACATCCCTCTGTGTCCAAATGTCTTGGGCAGGACCACCTGGCTTCACAGCATTCAGGCCCTTTAACTCTTCATGCTCTAGTGGCGATTCTCTGGCCCTCATGACCCCCCCTGTTCATGACCACAGGGTCGTGCAGGTCCCAGGCACATCCTTCTGGGCATTCCCCACAGCCTCGTAGCCTCACTCTGCAGACTCTGGAACAGGTAGCCAAACTAAAATCTCTCTCCCCTCTCCTGGGGAAAATCAACCTCTCGGTTTAAGAAATCAATTTCTGTGTGCATCTCTCTGTCTGCCTTTTACATTCCTGCTCACTCAGAAGACAAGGCTGATTAGCTGCACCTGCAACAAGCCTCTCCAAGGGAGGTTAACTCCCTGTAGGCTGGAAAGCACACATGCTGCACCACTCCAGCCCATACAGAGACAGTGACTGTATCACAATACATACATACATGGTGTTGGAAGATTACCTGGGAAAATAGAGTCGTATCCTTGCTGTTTCTAACATATGTTTGTAAAGAATCTGATGGTATTACGTAATGTGGGATGTCATCTATTGGATCCCCACTGGTGGTAGCGGTGCATCTTTGTTTCCATGATGCTGCAAGTGTGCTTTACAAATCAGGCATCAGGCACTTGTGGGACTGTCATGGAAGACCAGGGATATTAACACCTTTTATACTGGGATCATATGATTGAGCAAGACAAGGCGGTAAAATAAATTGTAATTTATTCCATGAAAAGACATACACACAATGGATCACAATTTGCAATGGAAAACACACTAACGAACAACGCTTTCCTAGAACAAAATGTTAACAAATAAAGTCTGTACGAGTCCTTTCCAATGACAAGTCCTGGAATGCATTTCAGCATGCAATTCCAGACGTGACCGCTACGTTCCATTTTCAGAACTTGGCCCTGAAAAGCATCTATTTCTTCCAGAGCATCTTTAAATTTGCCGCTGATGGTTTGGCGCTGGGAATCTGAGGTCCTGATTGGCTGCAAGGTGTTTTATAGGTTTTGGAGTCCTATTCACAAACCACTACAGCCAATCAGCATGGGAATTTCCCTGCCAGCCTATCACCAAGTTGCCGGTATTCTGATGCCGGGTGGGTACCTTTTCCAATTCTGCTGAGTTGCATGCGCCAACCTGGCCCCTCTGCCTTTTAGCATATTGAACCCTCGCTGTCCCAGGCTCCGTAAAGTCTGATGTTGGGCAATGTGGGGCTTTCAACTCCGGGAAGACTCAGTGGCAACAAGCATGGTTGCCATCTGGTCTCTCGGAACCCTGGACTTGGAAATCCCAGAGTTCATTCACAGGCTACAAGTATATCCACTTCTCCCCGGATGAAGGTCCAGCTCCCGAGGTGGTCTGGATCAGAGTGGGAGTGGCAGCACAGAAGGAGAAGATAAACCCCGCTAATGGACGCCAATTGAGACCAATTAAGGTCTTAAAGGGGCCAGACCAGCTCACTTGGCTCCTTGCTTCCCGGGTCTCTTCTGTGTTGCGTGTTCCACTCCCCCTGGTGGCCATGTTCCCTTATCTCTCTACAGCTGGTAATGAGCAGCCATATTGGTCTGCGTCCTGCTCCCCATGGCGGCCATGTTCCCTTATCCGTCAGCAGTTGGCAACGTGCAGCCATCTTAGTCTGGGTCTCCGGAGGGGGGGCAGCGGAGGAGCTGCTTATGACAGTATTCTGTGCCTGGACTCCAGTGGGGGGGGGGAGTCCCATGGGGACATATTGCTCCGTTGCTGAGGGCCTCGGTCCCCTGGGTGAGGTGAGAGGCAGGGGGCCAGTCTGAAAGCTGTACATCTTTTTGGTGCTGTGTCCTGGGAGCCGGTGCACCGAACGGGACAGGATCAGGGGGAAGTGCTGGACTGCCAGAAATTGTCTGTACAATAATTGCCCTGTAAATAGTCTGAATGGTTGGAGCAGCTTGGGAGAATGTGGATTGGGGGGTGGGGGGTTAGTGCCAGGAGAGTGGTCTCAAACTGGGATCCATGATATTTCATGGCTAGACAAGGCACTAATAGAACTACAGTGCAAACACACCTAGATAGACCAGGAGCCAATTGGAAAGTGAACAAATCCATTCGGAAAGTTTCGGACAGCTGCCAAAATTTAGCTCAGGAGATTGAAAGCTATTTTAAGGCTAATACCTGGTCAGTGGATTCCCAGTTTACTTTATGGAAGCACATAAGGCAACATTGAGGGGCATATTGTATTGTATTGTATGTCTTTATTTATATAGCGCCATTAATGTACATAGCACTTCACAGTAGTAATACATGTGGAAATCAAATAAATAACAGATAATATAAATAACAGGTCATGGGAATAAGTGCTACAGGCATAAAAATAACATTAAGGAAGAGGAGTCCCTGCTCCGAGGAGCTTACAGTCTAATTGGTAGGTAGGGGGAATGTACAGACACAGTAGGAGGGAATTCTGGTAAGTGCGTCTGCAGGTTGCCAAGCTTTATGTAACATGTGTCCAGCATTATCCACAGTGCTATTCATACGCTTCTCTAAGCAAGTGTGTCTTAAGGTGGGTCTTAAAGGTGGTGTCAGGACGAGCTCACCACAAACGAGGCGGGACCACGGTGCTGAGGTGGGATAGGATATAACGCCACCCACAGCCACGAGGGCACGTCTTGAGAGTAGAGTGGTCTGGGAGTCCGAGTCAGGGCAGGAGAGGTACGGATGGTAGAGGGTGCTGTTCGCCAAGTCCGGGGTTAGAGAGAGGGACGTAATCGTTTACCGTTTGCCGGGTTCGAGGTACCAGAGGTGCGGAGAGACATATTGCCATTTGCCAAGTTCGGGATGCCAGAGGTGCGGATAGTCATAGGGGAAGCCGGTTCGGTACACGAGGAAGACTGCAAAACAAGACAGGACAAAACAGGACTAGGGAGGCAGAGAGTGATGAGAACAACTGGTTCTATCCTCAGCCAACGAGTCAGTGAAACTGTAGGGTATATATAGGAGAGAGGGTCCAATGGCAGCGCAGCAAGGTGGGGGTGTGTGGAAGGGCCGGACTACGGCAGGGAAAGGTTCAGCATGAGTCCCAGGGGAGGAGCAATAAAGCCCAGTAGTAAGGCTGCATTTGATTGCAGCAATAATTTGAGGTGCTGTGCCTTTAAGGGGTTGGTGCGGCTCCATGTGGCCGCGCCTCCGTGTAGCTGCGCTTGCGGGCGCGTGACCGGGCATACCCGCCGGCCCAACACTAGAAGAAGAGCATTGGCGTGCGCGCGCGCGCCCACGTGGAGCTGCGATCGGCGTTCCGGAGGGAGGCTGCCTGCGTGCCGTGGGGGGACCGGCAGGGCTGCAGGTGAGTGAGGAGCACGCTGAGGGCGGCGTGACTCCCGGATCTTTACAGGTGGATAGAGAGGGTGCTAATATTGATTAATGTCCCTGCTAGGCGCAAAAAAGAAAGAAATGGAAAAATTGCCATATTAAGGAGTAAGCTTGAGCACCTCAGAGAGTCATAAGAAACAACTGAATCCCCAGGTCCTACAGGAACTGCGGGATACTAAGACCGAGCTGAACATATTATTAACCTCTCAGGCAGATTGTAAGAGACGTGTTCAGAGGTACGCAATGGAGACCATTTAAAGTGAAACTAAAACTAGGCTTTATTGCGCCTGTCCCTTTAACACAGGAAAACATATGAAAATAAGCCAGACAAAAACCTATCTCCACTTTGGAGACTATCTATACACTGGCGACACACTTTATTCGAGCTCGGCTAGTCCCACGAATTCGGGTATACCCGGGTGTATTGAGGTCTGTGACTGTTTTCTGCCCGAGTGCATTGAGTTATTTTCTGGCAGGGATTGAAGCATTTTATTCCCGTTGGCTGCAATACTGCACAGTATATATATATATATACTGCATTACAATTCAGGAATTTATGCCATCTGGTAGACATGCGAAGCATTGCAGCCTATTAAATCCTAATCATTATCATTTAACAGATCAGCCGCCCATCAGCCAGGCATGAACCCAGGCTGGGAAGGCAAATGCAACGGGGCTTGTCAGAGGTGAGGAGCGGCGCATTCCAGGTATCTGCCAGGTACATACTGGGTATTTGCTCGAATAAAGTGTGTCGGTGCAGTACATGTAGTTCAGCCCTCTCTAACTGGGTGGTTAGCTAAGCTATTTACCAGCCCAAATTTATATACATATATACAGCTATACAACAGACACATTAGAAAGTCTTATCTGTGTCTTGTAGCTGTAGGGGAAGGCTTCTCTGCTCTATTGGGTCTGCACCCTTGTGTGCTAAGGCAATGTCAGGATCCAGGTTTAGAATCTTGTCCCCTTTGTCTTGCTGTCAGCGTGCAGTCTCTTTGCAGCTCAAGACATCTGTCCTTCCTTAGTTTTGCCCCAATTGTGAGACTTAGGAATTCTCTAGTGTGTCTTTCCTGCATCAGCTTGAATTGTGAGCTCAGGAATCCTCTTCCTGTGTCTCACAGTACACTATTTCACAGAGCTCTGATTAGGCAGGTGGGGTTGGTTTATTGCAGGTGTGCAATTAAGCAGCACACTGCTGGATTAGAGGCAAGATCTGAACAGGGATAAGTCCCTGTTACACAGATAATACTCTGTGTTGATCAAAGAGAAAGTTTTATGAAAAAGCAAACAGACCAGATACCATGCTAGCACGTAAATTAAGAAATAGGCATCCACATTTTAATATTCACGAAATCGTAAACAAAAAGGTACAACCACGGCCATCCCAAAATTAATAGTAGACGAATTCAAAAGTTTCTATGAAAAATTGTATAGCGGAAATAAAGTGGCACATAATTCTAAAACAAAAACGACTCTGAAGGAGTTCCTGATGAGTTCAGGCCTATCAAGATTGAACAAAGAATCCATAGAAGAAGATTTTACAATGGAGGAGCTGACACAGGTTATCGAGGAATTGAAGCCGTCAAAGGCTTCGGGCCCCGATGGCTTCTCAGGTCTCTTTTATAAGAAATTCTGTAAATATTTAGCCCCCTGTCTACTAAGAATGTTTAATGCAGTCCTGAAAGGGGCTGCATTTCCGTAACAGATGCTCCAAGCGTCTATTACTATAATACAGAAACCAGGTAGAGACCCGCTGGATTGTAAAAATTATAGACCAATTTCCCTGATTAATAGGGACGTCAAAATCTATGCTAAATTGATGGCCAATAGATTGAGTCTCATCCTACCTAGACTAATACATCCGGATCAAGTCGGCTTTATTAAAAATAGACAAGCAGCGGATAACACCCAACGAATCATTGATCTGTTAGACATAGCCAACGCAGACAAGATACAGGTTATGATGTTAAGTCTGGATGCAGAAAAGGCATTTGATAGGATTGATTGGCCATATTTTGAAGCTACGCTTGGAGCGTTTTATTTCGGAGATAAGCTTTGTAGAGCAATTTGTTCACTGTATCCAGGCCCTACCGCTAGAGTGATCCATCAGGGACAGCCATCGGACACATTACAAATTATAAGCAGTACCAGACAGGACTGCCCACTATCGCCCCTCTTATTCGCCCTCTGCATTGAACCCTTAGCAACCCAGATTCGGAAGCACCCAGACATTTCGGGAATCAAATTCCATTCCCAAGAGCATAAACAAGCACTGTATGCAGATGTTTTATTTTTGACTATAACCAAGCCGCTCACGTCTCTGCCAAATCTGTTCGACTTGCTAGGGAAATGTCATAGAATATCTGGTTATAAGATAAACAGGCCAAATCCGAGGTGCTAAATGTGACCCTCCTATAAGAAATGGTAAAATTGATAGAGATCAACTTCAATTTTAATTGGCAACGTTCTGAGATTAAATATCTGGTGGTACACATTACAAAGGATTCTAAAAGTATACATGGTGCAAATTACCCTAAACTCATTCGGTCACTAAAAGAAGACATTAGAAAATGGAAGCCCTACAAGATATGCTGGATAGGCAGGATACATACTGCTGCGGCCAAGTTTATTCGAGCATTTGCCCGTTCTTGGCCGCAGCAGTATCCTGGCGCGCGCCGCAGGGTGACGGGCGCGCGCCGAAGCAGCGGAAGAGCGCCCTCCGATCGGGGCGCTCTCCCTACCGCTGCCGGGTCCCCCGGAACCCCCTGCCGCCGTCCCGCGATCGCGGGACACCAGGGCTCCCTCGGGGAGCCCTGGACGCGCGTGCAGGGGGCACTGGCACCCGATGATGCGTGACCGCGCATCGGTGATGCGCGGCACGCTGAGGGAGTGCGGCTCGCAAGCCGGGACATTTCCCGGCTTGCGGAATGAGCCGCACTCGGATAAACTGTGTCGGCAGTGTAGTAATAAAATGAATCGCCTCCCGCGTATCCTGTACTTATTTTAGACGTAACCTGTGCTACTTAGTCTGAAGGACATACTCTCACTTCAGTCTGAAATGTCAAAGTTTATTTGGGGAGATAAAAAACCGAGAGTAAACAAAGTAATTATGAAGAGAACTCCCCAGACAGGAGGGCTGGCAGACCTTGTATGTTGTCCTACTATAAAGCAGCTCAATTATGTCAAATTACACAGAGGCAGATACATCCAGGATTGAAAAGGTGGGTGGATCTGGAACGTGCGGTTTGCTCCCCATTGGAGTTAAACAACTAATGTGTCTGCCTAAAATAGCCCTTAGTTCGGCTTACACGCTGCTAACCTCAATGACCAACTCTCATCAGTTTGGGAGGCCTCAAAATTCAAACATAGTCTAACCAACAAGCACTCAATGATAACCCCCCTTTGGGGTAATCCAGATTTTACTCCGTGTATAACTAGAGGGGATTTCTCAATTTGGAAACAATGCGGCGTTAATAGATTTAGAGATCTGGAGGCAACAAAAAGATTAAAACATTTGAACAAATTAGAACTGACAAAAAGATACCCCTCATGGAATTTTTTAGGTACCTCCAGATTCGAGCGTTCTACAATAAACATTCCCCCATTCCCCCATTGACTACATTCTAAAAGCTCTGTCTGAAAGAGACAAATAGAAGGGGATTTACATCGCAGATGTATAAAGAGGTGGTCGGTTAAGGCCCTACAGGTCAATATAAACTACCTAACAAGTCAAAATGGGAATCAGACCTGGGAGAAGAACTGGGCGAGGAGGACTGGTCGGACATAGTGACGGCTGCAGCTAAGAGCTCGATCTGCACTACATTAAAGGAGAACGCATATAAAGTCCTAATGGGATGGTATCTCACCCGACAGAAATTAGCAAGGTTTGTGCCAGGATACTCCCCACTGTGCCCGCAACAGTGTGGAGTATCGGCGGACCTGTTACACATGCTGTGGTTTTGTCCTCGGATAGTTCCATTGTAGGAAAAAATTAGGCATTGGCTATGGAGGATTTTTGACCCATGGCTATTCCTGTTACATAGACCATGGCCGGGCCTTTGAAAAGCTGGTAACAAATTGATTGCACATTTTGCAACGGCTACGAGGTGCGAGATCGGGGCATTGTGGAAGCAATCGGAGATTCCAAAAATCCCAAAAATTAGGAACAGAATGTGGTATATTTGCCAGATGGATAAGTTGACAAGTTTGGTTAATGACCCTAGCACCAAATTTCTAAAAGTCTGGATGCCGTGGTTGGCTCAGACAGATATCCCAGGAGTGGAGATATCCACAATCTGGCAATGATAGATATACTGTAGATGCGTTCTCATTTGATTGGTGGATTAGAGCAGGTTGAATTCTACCCACAGATATGAATAGTAAATCCATCAGGGCTCAGACAGCTCTTAGGAGGGTAAAGGGGCTGTTTCCGCTTAGGAAGGGGACAGACAGGGCCCTTGAAGGCACCTTGGAGGAGCGACTGAGGAATGGACCCGCACCCGTTCCGTTTCCCCCCCCCTTCCTTTTAAACCTTCTTTTTGTTTGTAGTCCCAATTCAATGTGGCTGTAAGTTTAAAGTAGTGCAATACCAACTCATGATGTTTTTGGATTGCCTGTTAATATAAGTCTGTGGTATGGCTCAAATGTAAGATATTTATGTATATGCTATGGTATGTACCGGTCAAAAACAAACTCCATAAAAATTGAAGTTACAAAAAATATATATCTATATACTGTGACTCTGTACTTTGGGTTAAAAATGTCTAAGTCTCCTTTTCTGGTGTCAGGGATAGAATAAGAACACATAATTTCTACTCTTACTAGCCTTATTCCTGCCACACTGTAAAAACCTGACTTTATCTTTATTCCACAAATAAAAGCCTCACAGCGTTATCACATAGCTGGGGCACCCCCTGAATCCTATACCCGGGTCAGGGTGACTTGGGCATGAACTGAACAGCCCCTCTTGTGCTAAGGACCTCTGTACCATTCTGGGGATATCGTGATCCCCTATACACTTTTTACCTTCCCTGTCTGTGCTGAAGCAGGGAATCCTGGTGGTGAGTCATAGTTAGATACAGGTGCACCGACGAGTATTCTAAAACTTGCCTTAAACTTGCCTCGGAAAATCTGGGGCAATCACCAACAAGACCCAGGTACATGCTGGGTACATGCTGCAACATTTCAGTGACATTTCTGCAGAGACTAATGGCCCATCGGATTAACACAGCAGGGGTCCCTGGCAGTCCCATTCAGTTTGAATGGGACTGCCAGGGACCCCCGCTAATAATCCGATGGGCCATTAGCCTATCTGCAGAAATGTCACTGAAATGTTGCAGCATGTACCCAGCATGTACCCAACATGTACCTGGGTCTAGTTGTTGATTGCCCCAGATTTGTTTTAGAATACTCGTCGGCACTACAGTAGTTACATAGTTACATAGTAGATGAGGTTGAAAAAAGACGTACGTCCATCAAGTTCAACCTATGCTAAATTAAGACAACAGATACTTTATCCTATATCTATACTTACTTATTGATCCAGAGGAAGGCAAACAAAAAAACCCATTAAGGGGAAAATAAATTCTTTCCTGACTCCAAGAATTGGCAATTGGATAAATCCCTGGATCAACATCCTTGCCATGTATACTTATTTGGTATATCCCTGTATACCTTTCCTTTCTAAAAAGCTGTTCAACCTTTTTTTGAACAAATCTATTGTATCTGCCATCACAGTCTCCATGGGTAATGAATTCCACATTTTAACCGCCCTTACTGTTAAGAACCCTTTCCTTTGTTGCTGGTGAAATCTCCTTTCCTCCAACCTAAAGGGATGCCCCTGAGTCCTTTGTACTGCCCTTGGAATGAATAGTTCATTTGAAAGCTCCTTGTACTGTCCCCGAATATATTTGTATATAGTTATCATATCCCCTCTTATATGCCTTTTTTCTAATGTAAATACTGAAGTGCCGACGGTTATTCTAAAACAAACCAGTGGCAATTACCAAAAAGACCCAGGTACATGCTGGGTACATGCTGGGTATATGCTGGGTACATGCTGCAACATTTCACACATTTCTGCAGACAGACTAATGGCCCATCGGATTAACAGCGGGGGTCCCTGGCAGTCTCATTCAAACTGAATGGGACTGCCAGGAACCCCTGCTGTGTTAATCCTATGGGCCATTAGCCTATGCAGAAATGTCACTGAAATGTACCCAGCATGTACCCAGCATGTACCTGGCTTGTTTAAGGCAAGTTTTAGAATACTCGTTGGCTCATCTGTAAGTCTAATTTAGCTAGCCTCTCCTCATAAGATATATTGTCCATCCCCTTTATTAATTTTTTGGCTCTTCTCTGCACTCTCTCTAGTTCCAGAATGTCTTCTCTAAGGAGTGGTGCCCAAATTGTACTCCATATTCAAGGTGTGGTCTTACTAATGCTTTCTAAAAGGGCATAATTATGTTTACTTCCCTTCCATCCATTGCCGTTTAATGCAAGATAAGATCTTGTTTGCCTTTGCAGCTAATTCATGACTTTGGGCACTATTGCTAAGCCTGCTGTCTAAAAGCGCTCCTAAATCCTTCTCCATCAATGATATTGCGTTATTCTGCCTCCTTCGGCAGGTCAGGTGGAAGGGTTCCCTTCAATCCGGGATTGACGATTCTCTCTGGTGCTATGCTCATCTGTGCAGGTATAGTTCGGCAGTTTGGAAAATAGTGCTGAAGGAAGCCAGTACGGTGCCTCAAATGGGTCAACCGAACCTGGGAAGCGAATACGAAACGTGCTTAATTGTATCCTGTCTCTGCTCTGGGTAAGGTGAGAGGGTCCGATCAATGACAAGTCTGAGCCCAGGTGTCTATGCTCTTCTACAGGGGGATCATAATTGAACATTACAAAGTCACTTGCCATTGCCAAGCTGCATCTGACCAAGTCACCAGTTGTAGCTAGGATGGAGCTCTGTACTTTGATGGAGGTTGGTTTGAGTTTGTATGAGCTGTGTGGTGTTGGGGAGCAGTCCAGAGTGAGGTGAGCAGGGTCTGTGTTGGGCTGAGCAGGGTCTAAGTTGGGCTGAGCTTTGTCTGAGGTGATCAGGGTATGAGGTGATGTGAGCAGGGTCTAGAGTAGGATGTGCTGGGTTCGAGGTCAGATGATCTGGGTGCAACCAGGTTTTCCAGTTACATAAATTGCAAGGATATTGGCTATCTGATTCTTTCTCCACATCGCTCCCAGATTCTTCATCTTTGGAGTTTATGCTGCTGCCTTGTTTTCTTTCCCCACTTTTTTTTTTTATCTAAGTTAGACTTGGGTCAGCAGGCATCCTACGCTTTCTTAGGCTCCTTGCTGGTACAGTTGGTTCTTCAACTATTTTTGAAGCACAAGAGTTCAGCTCAAGATCAGTCAGTGTGAGAATTTATGTACACTACAGTGCAGTACTGTATCACACAGGGGTCAACTTGAGTTGGCGAGCAAAAAAATCTGCAGGAATTTGTGAAAGGAGGCTCAAAGATTTTTTATTTTAATTCCTGCTAATTTAGTTTATTTACATAATTAAAAAAATTCACGTTTCAGCCCAACAAAAAAAAGAAAAAACCCTAAAACCAAATCACCAATGCAAGTGCCGACCCTAAAAAAGAAAGTACAGTAACTTTCCCATGCTTAGCAATGGAAGCGGAGCCTCTCCTGGGACAGGAAACATGGACTGTGGATCAGCACGCTGTGCAATGCCACACAGAGGGGAGGGCCCGGAGGATGCAACCAAAGGGGAAGTGAATCTCAAAAACCCCTTAAACAGGCCTGCACAACATATGGCCCGCTCTGTGCGGCCCGCGATGATTCCGGCCGGGCGCCAGTTAATTAATTAAATAAATTAAAAAAACAAAAAAAAAAGTTTAAATTTTTTTTTTTTAATGGCGGCGATTCATCCCCCCCTCCACCACCACCCCCCTCCCTCCACCACCACCCCCCTCCTCCCCTCCTCCACCACCCCTCCCCGCCCCCGGGTTTTGCGGTGCACGGGGGCAGCAGCAGCATGAGGAGGATGCGGCAGCCGTGAGTATTTTTTTTTCAATAGCAGGATGCCGGGGGCGGGGCTTAGAACTGGGGAGAGAGGATGTGCTGATCTAAAAGAGAGGTGTGTGTGTGTGTGTGTGTGTGTGTGTGTGTGTGTGTGTGTGTGTGTGTGTGTGTGTGTGTGTGTGTGTGTGTGTGTGTGTGTGTGTGTGTGTGTGTGTGTGGTGTGTGGTGTGTGTGTGTGTGTGTGTGTGTGTGTGTGTGTGTAAAACGGGCTGGTGGGGGGTGGGTGTGTAAAACGGGCTGGTGGGGGGTGGGTGTGAAAAACGGGCTGGTGCAGAGGTGGGGAGGTAGGATGCTGACATGTGAGGGGGGGTGCTGACATGTGAGGGGGGGTGGGCTGCTGACATGTGAGGGGGGGGTGGGCTGCTGACATGTGAGGGGGGGGTGGGCTGCTGACATGTGAGGGGGGGGTGGGCTGCTGACATGTGAGGGGGGGGTGGGCTGCTGACATGTGAGGGGGGTGGACTGCTGACATGTGAGGGGGGTGGGCTGCTGACATGTGAGGGGGGGTGGGCTGCTGACATGTGAGGGCGGGGGTGGGCTGCTGACATGTGAGGGGGGGTGGCCTGCTGACATGTGAGGGGGGTGGGATGCTGACATGTGAGGGGGGTGGGCTGCTGACATGTGAGGGGGTGGGCTGCTGACATATGAGGGGGGTGGGCTGCTGACATGTGAGGGGGGTGGGCTGCTGACATGTGAGGGGGGTGGGCTGCTGGCATGTGAGGGGGGGGCTGCTGACATGTGAGGTGCAGGGGGGGATGTGATGTTTAGGTGCATAGGGGGAGAGAGTGATGTGAGTTGCAGGGGGAGGGTATGATGTGAGTTGCAGGGGGGGAGAGAGTGTCATATTGAGGGGAGGGGGAGAGTGTCATATTGAGGAGAGGGAGAGACAGAGTGTCATATTGGGGAGAGGGAGAGAGAGAGTGTCATATTGAGGAGAGGAAGAGAGAGAGTGTCATATTGAGGGGAGGGGGAGAGTGTCATATTGAGGGGAGGGGGGGAGTGTGTCATATTGAGGGGAGGGGGAGAGTGTGTCATATTGAGGGGAGGGGGAGAGTGTGTCATATTGAGGGGAGGGGGAGAGTGTGTCATATTGAGGGGAGGGGGAGAGTGTGTCATATTGAGGGGAGGGGGAGAGTGTGTCATATTGAGGGGAGGGGGAGAGTGTGTCATATTGAGGGGAGGGGGAGAGTGTCATATTGAGGGGAGAGGGAGAGTGTGTCATAATGAGGGGAGGGGGAGAGTGTCATAATGAGGGGAGGGGGAGAGTGTCATATTGAGGGGAGGGGGAGAGTGTGTCATATTGAGGGGAGAGTGTGTCATATTGAGGGGAGGGGGAGAGTGTGTCATATTGAGGGGAGGGGGAGAGTGTGTCATATTGAGGGGAGGGGGAGAGTGTGTCATATTGAGGGGAGGGGAGGGGGAGAGTGTGTCATATTGAGGGGAGGGGGAGAGTGTGTCATATTGAGGGGAGGAGGAGAGAGAGTGTCATATTGAGGGGAGGGAGAGAGAGAGTGTCATATTGAGGGGAGAGAGAGTGTCATATTGAGGAGAGAGAGAGTGTCATTTTGAGGGGAGGGAGAGAGAGTGTCATATTGAGGGGAGGGGGAGAGAGTGTCATATTGAGGGGAGGGAGAGTGTGTCATATTGAGGGGAAGGGGAGAGTGTCATATTGAGGGGAGGGGGAGAGAGAGTGTGTCATATTGAGGGGAGGGAGAGAGAGAGTCATATTGAGGGGAGAGAGAGTGTCATATTGAGCGGAGGGGGAGAGTGTGTCATATTGAGGGGAGGGGGAGAGTGTCATATTGAGGGGAGGGGGAGAGAGTCATATTGAGAGGAGGGGGAGAGGGTGTGATTTAGGGGAGGGGGAGAGAGTGTTATATTGAGGGAAGAGAGACATGGGGGGGGATGCTGACTTGTGGGGGGGGATTCCGACATGGGATGCTGACTTGGGGGGGGGGGGCTGCTGACATGGAATGGGCTGGGGGGATGTGTAGGGGGTATTGTGTTTGATGTGGAGGGGGGTATTGTGTGGGTGAGGGGGAGAGATGGGGGTATAAGAGATAGATGGGGAGTATCATAAAGGTTGATAGTGAGGGGTTCTGGGGGAGATATGAGGATGATGATGAGAGGTGCTGGAGGAGAGATGATGATGATGAGGATGATTTAACCCGTGCGGCCCAATTTTTTTTTTTTCCTTGGAGCAGTTCGGCCCTTCTTACTGTACGAGTTGGGCAGGCCTGCCTTACAATATGTCAATGATATCAGTAAAATGTGTTACTTTAAGTGCTCTCAAGAGTGAGATCTTACTGGACTCTTTATGCTAAAAATAATTGTAAACAGTTTCATCATGATATGCAGATATCAGAGCTCTACTTACACCCACAGGACCTAAACCCGAGTTTGAGGCAGAAATGTGTTTTGGTTAGTTTCTGTCCAGGAATTGGATTCCAGATGAACGCAGAGTCTGGATTAAACCAAAATCACATGTGTCTTGGACAGTTATATATAGAGAAATCTGGACCTCTAGGTTAAAGGGGTTCCTAATTTAAGAGACCCATACTGCCCATCTTTAATTATAACATAGCCAACTAGTATAATCTTAAGTAAACCACAGAGTATGTATATGAGAACAAAAAACATGTTGAAAAGAACATACTGTAGGGGTTGATTATGGATGGATTTGGTGAGGATGATAATTGGAGCACCCTCTAACTGGTGAAGTGGATGAACTATCACAATTTCCCAAAATGCTGTTATATGATCAGCTACCAGGATTGCACCTTTTAATTATCAGAAGGGTGAGAAATAGCTTAATTTATTTTATACCTATCTGAATAAATAATATATATATATATATATATACAGACCATACGATACCGGTTGCAACACGACATCAAGGGACAGCACGCAGGTAAGTAAATCATGAATTTTCTATATTTGATAGAAGACACAAAAAATGACGTTTCTGTCCCCCAGTGGGACCTTTCTCAAGGTGGTGCAATTGAATGCAGTGCACAATACATATATTTACCCCAAACCCCAGTGCAATTCAACAAAACCAATCACAGTTAATAAGCCTCACCTGCCTATGTGACATGCATCCACAGTATCAGCAGGTAAAGAGCAGCCATTTTGAATATATTAACTCTATATTTGTTTACCTGATATGTGTTTGGGCATGCGCAAAAGGCTCAGGAATTGCATAATGTTACTGCTGAGAGACTACATAAGTCTGCCAGACCCAGCGATATCTTGGATAACCGGAGAGAGTGCGCATGGGCTAAACTGATCTGGAGCTGATACCTGGATAGATGAACTATTTCAGGGACGTGCAAAATACACATTGTAACTGCAAGTGAAGCAAAACATGTGAAACACCTGATGTGCTCACCGTAAATGTGAAAAAAAATGTGAGGGAATAAAACATATATACACACGTGTGGATGACGTGGCTGACTGGAATCTAGGTCAGTATATAAATGCTGAAAGCACTCAGCCATATAACGCCTAATGCATAGTGTAAGAAATGATAATGCAATGATGACTCTATGCATCCTGTCAGGAAGCGACACCTTAAAAACCAACAAAAATACATAATGCAGACAATGTCAAATAGACAATGAGGATGCTTAAAGAGAGATTAGCCCTACATCGTTCTGCCATACGGAAGGCACTGGCTGATTCTGAAAACAAGGAGGATTTGTCACATCAACCAGTAGCAAGACATTACATTGAGAAGAGGCATGGGCTCGCCACCTTGCATTGTATGCCAATTGCCCAGGCACGGACTTCGGGGAGAGGAGGGAATCGCAACAGGACACTACTACAGCTTGAAGCCAGACTCATCTACAGTTTGGGCACATTGAGCCCACGGGGTCTAAATGAGGACTTCAGATTAAGCTGTTTCCTGTAATCTCTGCACCTGGCCCATTGAGCTGCCTGCTGATACTAGGATTCATCTTTAACAGCAAAACCAGCGCATACTGCCTTGGGGTGTCAGCCAGTTAGCCGCATTTCCTCCATGTAACTAATCCCTAATGGGTATTGAGGGGCACAGTCCCACTATGTTGTTTGCCGATACTAGGAATCTTTTCCACAGCATATACTGTACATGCTGATCATTGACATCAGCCAGATACTGTTTAACACAAATAATAATTCACTACAGAAAGATAAGGGGTGATATTGGCCTTCATTTGCATTGGGTGATATTTCACGTAGTTGCCACATTGTTTCTGCAAATTATTATGCTTTGATGCATTGTTTCACTTTCTATTGATGTTGTTCCATTAACCATATGTATTTTGTGCATTGCAGCATGTCAGGCACCTTAGGTCCCTTGCAGTCAAGATCCACCTATGGTAATGTTTGCTGAGAGTGAGACACACAGCATTTATTCTGCCTTCAATTTATCACTAGTTTCTCCATGTGACAGTGTCTGCATTATGTGTTTATGTTGGTATTTAAGGTGTCGCTTCCTGAAAGGATACATAGTCATCAATGCATTATCGTTTCTTACACTACGCATTATGCGTTCTATGGCTGAGTGCTTTCAGCATTTTTATACTGACTTTTTTGTTTGTACAAATTATTATGCTTTGATGCACTGTTTCACTTTCTATGTATGCTGTTGCATTAACCATATTTGGTGCATTACAGTGTGTCAGATACCTCAGGTCCCTTTTAGTCAAGAGCCACCTGTGGCAATGTTTGCTGAGAGTGTGAAACAGCATTTATTCTAATTTATTACCATTTTCTCTATTTGACATTGTCTGCATTATGTATTTTTGATGGTTTTTAAGGTGTCGCTTCCTGACAGGATGCATAGAGTCATCATTGCATTATCATTTCTTACACTATGCATTAGGCGTTATATGGCTGAGTGCTTTCAGCATCTATATACTGACCTAGATTCCAGTCAGCCATGTCATCCAACTTGTGTATATATATTTTATTCTCTCACATTTTTTTTGCACATTTACGGTGAGCACATCAGGTGTTTCACATGTTTTGCTTCACTTGCAGTTACAATGTGTATTTTGCACGTCCCTGAAATAGTTCATCTATCCAGGTATCAGCTCCAGATCAGTTTAGCCCATGCGCACTCTCTCCGGTTATCCAAGATATCGCTGGGTCTGGCAGACTTATGTAGTCTCTCAGCAGTAACATTATGCAATTCCTGAGCCTTTTGCGCATGCCCAAACACATATCAGGTAAACAAATATAGAGTTAATATATTCAAAATGGCTGCTCTTTACCTGCTGATACTGTGGATGCATGACACATAGGCAGGTGAGGCTTATTAACTGTGATTGGTTTTGTTGAATTGCACTGGGGTTTGGGGTATATATGTATTGTGCACTGCATTCAATTGCACCACCTTGAGAAAGGTCCCACTGGGGGACCGAAACGTCGTTTTTTGTGTCTTCTATCAAATATAGAAAATTCATGATTTATTTACCTGCGTGCTGTCCCTTGATGTCGTGTTGCAACCGGTATCGTATGGTCTGTTATTGCTTTATGGGATAAGCACCAAAACTTATTTACTTGCATATGGTGTGCCGGCTGTGCATTGGATTATATTTATATATACAGTGGTTGACAAATCACCAAAAAATCTACTCGCCACACAAAAAAATCTACTCGCCACCTACACTACCGACACACTTAATCACACTGCGGCCAGATCCGCAAGCCGGGAGATTTCCCGGCTTGCTAGTGGCCGCCCCTCGGCGCGGTCACGCGTCTTCGGGAGCGTGCGCCCCCTGCACGCGTGTCCAGGGGCTCCCCGAGGGAGCCCTGGTGTCCCGCGATCGCGGGACAGCGGCAGGGGGTTCCGGGGGACCCGGCGGACCCGGCAGCGGTAGGGAGAGCGCCCCGATCGGAGGGCGCTCTTCCGCTGCTTCGGCGCGCGCCCGTCACTCTCGGGCGCGCGCCAGGCTACTGCTGCGGCCAAGAACGGGCAAATGCTCGAATAAACTTGGCCGCAGCAGTACACTGGCGACACACTTTATTCGAGCTCGGCTAGTCCCACGAATTCGGGTATTCCCGGGTGTATTGAGGTTTGTGACTGTTTTCTGCCCGAGTGCATTGGGTTATTTTCCAGGCAGGGATTGAAGCATTTTATTCCCACTGGCTGCAATACTGCACAGTATATATATATATATATATATATATATATATATATATATATATATATATATATATATATATATATATATATATATATATATATATATATATATATATATATATATATATATATATACTGCATTACAATTCATGAATTTATGCCATATGGTAGACACGCGAAGCATTGCAGCCTATTAAATCCTAATCATTATCATTTAACAGATCAGCCGCCCGTCAGCCAGGCATGAACCCAGGCTGGGAAGGCAAACGCAACGGGGCTTGTCAGAGGTGAGGAGCGGCGCATTCCAGGTATCTGCCAGGTACATACTGGGTATTTGCTCGAATAAAGTGTGTCGGTGCAGTAGTACCAAACGTGTGCTGCTTGGGCCAATATTTACTCGCCCGGGGGTTAAATCCACTCGCCCGGGGCGAGCAAATGTATAGGTTTGTCGAACACTGTATATATATATATATATATATATATATATATATATATATTTCACCAATTACTGTACAGTGTATTTTTGATATCTTTATTTTTCTTAAGAAGAGTTTTCCTGGACTATAGCCTTAAAATCTTTGACCTACAACCTTAATGAGAACAAATGTATACTTATCAGACAAAGAATGCTTTATCAAAGGAAATGTTCTCACTGCTAGAACTTGCTGTTTTCAGGTTTTATCTATGCAGAAAATTCCATTCAGAAAAGAAATGTGAAGTATTGCTCGCCGAGACTGCATTCCTAGAGAATGACTATTTTGGGTATTGTCTGTAATGAGAAGACAAACTGATAAACTGCATTTTCATTTTGATTTATTTATTACAGACACCATTCAGTAGTCAAATAATACCAAATATGTGGAATAACAAACATGCTATCACTGTTTTTATAAGGACATTGAAAAAAATTAAATAGCAGTTTGCATATTACTGTAATAATAAATGAAATCACTACATTTTTTGCCATGTACAGTGGCGGCCGCTTTAATTCTTATGCGGCCTTTTCCCCGCGATTTTAAAAATCGCGGGCAAATCGCGGGATGATGCGGCCCGTTCACGGCCGTTTCCCGGCCGTTTTGTGCGCCTGCGGCATTGCCGGGCATTGCCATTGTCTAGCACAAGCGCGCCATTGTTCAGCGCTAAGCGCTTTCTTTGTCTGGCGCTATTAGCGCTATCAGCTGTTGTCAGCAGTTTTTGGGCCGCTTTCGGGCCGCGCAGAGAAGACCCGTGACCACCGACAAACATGCCCGAAAATGTTCGGTTATGTTTTAGGATAAACGTGGTCGCAGCAGTACACTTGTGGGTAATTACATCATTAATTCTTCTACATGATGTATGACTTTTAGGGAGGGGTGCGTTTATTGATATGTACAGAATAGGGAAAAATATGGATCGCTATTGCCAAGCAGTACAGATATATATTTTTCACAAGTTTTGCTATTTTTAGTAAGATATTGAACTGCAACATTTTTTTTGTTAAACATGCTCATTTGCATATTGAAATTGTATAAAAAGGGAAGAAAAGTTGTAATATTGACTGTTGCGACTTTTCACAATAGCACGAGAACCATATAAATGAGCAAATGTTTGATGTACTGCCTATGAAAAAATGACATCACCTATCGCTTTAATGATCATAAAACTAAGAAAAGAAGTGCACACTTTACAATTTTATCCCTGAATAATGGCAATGAAGGCATGCATGATGAATATCTACATAATGATGAGACACAATAAAGGATTTAAAATCCCAATAATTCAAGATAGACCTCAGTAGACATACATGGCGTATTGCAGTTTGGTGTTTTTAATCCCTTACATACTTTTGCATTTAATAAGGAAAACTGTCTCTTAAGGCAATGCTAGGCAATTCCTTATTAACTGCAAAAGTATGTAAGGGATTAAAAACACCAAACTGCAATACTCCATGAGAAAATTTACTTTTATGTCATGGAGAATTTATAGCCAAACATGATTCTCAGAACTCTATGATATGAAACATTACACAGTAAAACTGACAGTAGTAACAAAATAAACATTTAAGAAATATATTAAGAAAATAGCCCTTGAAGGCTTAACTGTGGGTCATCTGGATGGGTCCTTCCCATGCGCTATCCTAAGCAACAAATATTATAAAGCCTAGTTATTGTAACATTCTAATTCCCTAATCTGCATATTTCATTTCCCTGGTACTTGTCCTGTGTCCTATGAAACTCAAATAACACATATGGGAATACACCAAATAAGAAATAATTAGCAACCCTATTTTAATATTATTTCAACAAAGAACTTAAACTTTAGAAAGGCAGATTTTAATAAAATGAGGTCTAATCTACAAGTAATAATACACCAGGATGATGTTTTTGCAGGGAAAAATGTAGAAGATAAATGGGCAGTCTTTAAAACATTGTTAGAAAAGCACACTTAATCAAATAAGAAAAATTGAACTGCTCACCTCTACATATATTACGGTCCTATGGATAGTAAGGTAGGTGCATAAAGGGTATAACATATATAACAAAGAAAACTAAAAAAGAATTGAGTAAAGCACCCTAGTAATTTGCACTCTTACCCTATAGTGTAATACATTGCTCCTAATAACCAAGAGGCTACGCACTGTTCCCTTTTTTTACTATTGAATGTGATTATTAGATGTATTAAAGAATTTTTTGTTTTTTCGTCGGTTCCATACCCTGACAGGGAACAGTGCGTGGCCTCTTGGTTATTAGGAGCAATGTATTACACTATAGGGTAAGAGTGCAAATTAATAGGGTGAATTACTCAATTCTTTTTGAGTTCTCTTGGTTAGAAAAGCACACTTATCTGTGTATACCCTTGGGTAATAAGTATAAAAGAAATAAGTCAAACCCAATGTGGCTAAATAAACAGGTAGGGGAGGAAATGGACAAGAAGAGGAAGACGTTTAGATTATTTAAATCAGAAGGGACGGAGACATCAGATCAGAATTATAAGGAATGTAACAAAAATTGCAAAAAGGGCAATCAATTTAGCAAAAATGGATAATGAAAAAATGGATTGCAATAGAAAGTAAGGTCAACCCTAAAATGTTCTTTAAGTACCTTAATAACAAAAAAACGAGAAAAGAAAATATAGGACCCTTTCAGTGTGAGATGGGTATGCAGATTATTGGAGATATGGCAGAGGTATTAAACAAATTCTTTGCCTCTGTGTTTACAGGGAAGAATGTAAATTGTAGTGCTGCAGGAGCAAGCCACAACCTCCATATTAATGAACAATTGGTTAACTGAGGAAAAAGTTCATAAGCGACTTGAAAAAATTAAAGTAAATAAGGCACCTGGTCCCGATGGCATAATCCAAGAGTTCTCAAGGAGTTAAATTCAGTAATAGCCAAACCATTATATTTAATATTCAAGGACTCCATTTCCACAGGCTCAGTACCACAAGATTGGCGTAAAGCAGATGTGGTGCCTATATTTAAAAAGGGAGCTAGATCACAACTCGGGAATTACAGACCTGTAAGCCTAACTTCAATAGTGGGGAAACTACTTGAAGGTTTAATACGGGATAATATTCAGGAATACCTAATGGAAAACAAAATTATTAGTAATAGTCAGCATGGATTTATGAAGGATAGATAATGCCAAACTAACCTTATTTGTTTCTTTGAGGAGGTAAGTAGGAATTTAGACCAGGGTAATGCAGTTGATGTGATTTACTTAGATTTTGCAAAGGCTTTTGATACAGTTTCACACAAGAGGTTGGTGTACAAAATAAAGCAAATTGGACTCAGTAATAATATATGCACCTGGATTGAAAACTGGTTAAAGGACAGACAACAGAGAGCTGTCATAAATGGAACTTTTCAGGTTGGGCTAAAGTCGTGAGTGGAGTACCTCAGGGATCGGTACTGGGACCCCTGCTTTTTAACTTGTTTATTAATGACCTTGAGGTTAGCATCGAGAGCAAAGTCTCCATCTTTGTTCATGATACTATATTGTGTAAGTTAATAGAATCAGAGCAGGATTGTAATTTCTCTTCAGAAGGACTTGGAGAGACTGGAAACGTGGGCAGGTAAATGGCAGATGAGGTTTAATACAGATAAATGTAAGGCTATGCATTTGGGATGCAAGAATAAAAAGGTGAATTACAAATGAAATGGGGATAAATTGGGGGAATCATTGATGGGGAAGGATTTAGGAGTGTTTGTAGAAAACAGGCTTAGCAATAGTGCCCAAAGTCTTGCAGTAGCTGCAAAGGCAAAAAAGATCTTATCTTGCATCAAACGGGCAATGGATGGAAGGGAAGTAAACATAATAATGCCCCTTTACAAAGCATTAGTAAGACCACACCTTGAATACTGTATGGAGTACAATTTTGGGCACCAATCCTAAGAAAAGACATTAAGGAACTAGAGAGAGTGCAGAGAAGAGCCACCAAATTAATAAAGGGGGTTAACAATCTAACTTATGAGGAGAGGCTAGCTAAATTAGATTTATTTACATTAGAAAAGAGGCATCTAAGAGGGGATATGATAACTATATACAAATATATTCAGGGACAATACAAGGAGCTTTCAAAAGAACTATTCATCCCACGGGCAGTACAAAGGACTCGGGGCCATCCCTTAAGGTTGGAGGAAAGGAAATTTCACCAGCAACAAAGGAAAGGATTCTTTACAGTAAGGGCAGTTAAAATGTGGTATTCATTACCCATGGAGACTGTGATGGCAGATACAATAGATTTGTTCAAAAAAATGTTGGACATCTTTTTGGAAAGGTATACAGGGATATACGAAATAAGTATACATGGGAAGGATGTTGATCCAGGGATTAATCCGATTGCCAATTCTTGGAGTCAGGAAGGAATTTATTTTTCCCCTTATGATGATATGCTCTGGGATGTTTTGTTTGCCTTCCTCTGGATCAATAAGTAAGTATAGATATAGGATAAAGCATCTGTTGTCTAAATTTAGCATACAGTAGGTTGAACTTGATGGACGTACGTCTTTTTTCAACCTCATCTACTATGTAACTATGTAATAACATCACTGTTTATGGCTGCTAATGTGATAAACTAGTTATCTCGTAAGGACTTGATGACAAGTCTAAGTTTGAATGAAAAATAGTGTGATAAGACTACATCTTGGTGCTGATGTTATTTGTCAGGTTTTCTAGCGTCAGCAGATATTTCTGTTGCTTGTAGAGATTTGATAATGTCTTCAAATGTGTTTTGCAATGTTTTTAAGCAAAATGTTAGTGAATGTTCTTGTTTTCTTAAAAATTTGAAAATGTGCAGAAAATATGCAGTAATATGCAAAAATGGCAGCGTGGATGGTGGAAGACAGTGTGGCATCCCAATAAAGGTTACATCTCAGCCAGTTGTATCTACCAACACCAGCTGAGACCCAATTTCCCTCTTATTTTGTACATTGCATAGCTTGTTATTTGCTCTTTTTGTCGTTTTGTCACTGTATTGTACCTTTTGTACTTTATGTTATCCTTTCTATATTGTGTTGTATTATGTGTGGTAGCAGGAAGCGGCTGAGCACACAAATGAAGGCTGGTAGCGGGAGTCTCAATAGGTGTGCAGGAGCTAATGACGTAGACAATATTATTAGGACATATGTTGTGGGTATTGTATAGCTCTAAACCCCCCTATTTTCTGCATCCAAAAGGCTAGTGATGCTGCATCAGGGACGCATTCCTGGTTCGCTGTTCATTTTTCGACTCCGCTCAGCCTGGGGGATTGTCCACATCAGTCAATGTGATCGGCGGGTTTTGAAATCCTGTGCTCCCTGATTAACTGTTTGTTAAATCCCAGGTTTAAAAAAAGTACTGTGTGTAAATAATAAAATGTTTGCAAATTTTTTGCAATTGCAACCAATACAGAAACATCTTTAAATACTCAGAAAAATCGTAAACAATGTGTCTAATTAATACAACCGTGAACAATGTCCTTTTGAATGTTCAATTACTCCATTGCTGAAGATGGGATCAAGGTTGAACTGGGCATATGAAAAGAAAAAACACACCAAGCATAGTGTGATATTGTATGTTAATATTAATAATAAACATATTGGTTTGAGAATGGCGAATTATTCAGAGGTAGGAAATACTCAAGAAAGTGAGATGAAACATGTGCATTTAATACTTTTCTGACCATGTTTTAAAGACTGCCCATTTACAGTATCTTCCAAAATATTTCCTGCAAAAATATTATCTCAATTAATTTCTTGTATTCTTAATTTCAATTAATTTCTTGTAGATTGTTCCTCAGCTTCTTAAAATCTGCATTTCTAACATTTAAAGTCGTTGTTGGACTTATATAATTTTTTTGATAATTTATTTAAAAGGACACTGTTATAATCACTGTTTCCCAAATGTTCTGTAACTTTAATATTTGTTATTACTTCTACATTGTTTAATATTTCCAAAGGCAGTAATGCCCCTCTCCTGGTTGGTGCCTTAATAATTTGGATCATGTAATTGCCTTTCAGTACTCCCAAAAATCTGTTTCCTTTGGCTATAATATTAACCTCATTGCTCCAGTCTGTGGAGCCTATTCAGGTAGCTTCCATGTTATACAGTAACTGCAACATCGAATGTGTTGGCATGTTCCTACGGTATGGTATGAAATTTGTGTAAAAACGGTATCCAGTAAGATATAATGCTTGATACTGTATACATTAGACCATTAGTACAAAAATGACGTACCGTATGAGTTTGTAGTTGCTTTACAAGTGAAATTATCTGAACGTGAAATTTTCCTCCAGAACCTGAAATAGGGGTTTTACATGGTGGTGGAGGTCTATTTTGTTCTGGTTTAGCTGATTTGCTAGCAAAGCCGGGCGATCAGTTGAACTGCATTCCTACTTGGTTTCCACAACCAAATAGGACAAAAAGAAACCAGGCAAACCAATATTAAAATAAACCAATAACTGAACTGTTAAAGAAAATAAAGTGCACTAAAAATAGAGGGTTAGTATAAAGAAATCCATATGGGGGGATATCGAGCAGAGCATCACGCTGGGTGTCCACGGGAGTCAAACTTAGGAACAAATCCAGACTCTGCTTATATGTACAGTGCCGGGATACGGAAGCACACCAGCGCTCAGAACATCACCACGATATTCATTGGCATCTCCCCTTCCAAACTCGGCTTCCTGTTCTTTTAAATGGCTAGCTTATCCAATGCCAGGAGCAGGTTTATGAGGAGATCCCTAGGCTTATTTTCCCAGATTATTCGGTCCCCAAAAATAAATATGGGGGTGAGGGGGGTAAGTACAGCAAAAACTGCAGGAGAAGGTCACTTAAGGTGGATGAGGGGCTGCAGTCTGGAATACAGCAAAAACTGCAGGAGAAGGTCACTTAAGGTGGATGAGGGGCTGCAGTCTGGAGAAACTAAAATAAATATGGTATCTGTACTCCCGCTCGCCACAAAATGGGTAATTGGTGGGATAAGCCATGAAATCGGCCAGGTGCTCTACCATGCTCAGTACACCATGGAGGACTCTTCAACTAAGATCTGTAGTTGGTCAAGGAACCAACAAGAGTAGAGTTCCCTCCACGTGGCCTCTCTCCCTTGTTTGCTGGTCATATGTGCCCACAGAGGTATGGAGGCGGGCAACAATGACCAGGTGGTGCAGTAAATAGGGCACAAGAGAGTAAAGCCGTTTCCTCGGCATGCTGTGGAAACATGTTGGGTACATATCCTCCAACCTGCTGAGGTTGAGAGGAGCCTGAAAACGTTTCCGTGATTTAGGTCCCACGTAAAGATCTAGATAGCTGGGGGTGAAAGGTGGGCAGGGATCTCCGGTCTGCAATACCCCCTCTATGAAGGTGTGTGAGTCGGTGGAAATTGTGTCTTTAATTTCCTGGATCAGATGGTGAGGTATGGTGAGGTATGGGGTAGGAGACAGACCCATACTGTGAGTGAGCACCTCTGATTCAACCCAGTCCAGTTGATCGTAGCCCAGGAGAGTCCCCACTCTGGTCACTCATGTTAGGATTGGTCGGCAGTGGATATCGGGTGACTCCAACATCTGAATCCCCACTGTCAGATTAAACAGCAGGGGTTCGGTGAGGAAATCAACCCCCCCACCTTATTTTCTTTCCAGGTCATGGAGACAAGGCTCCAGACCCTTAGTAGGTCCATTTAGTATGCAGGCAGCACCAAGAGGCCTCTTCCTAACCCCTCAAGCTTGATTATAAACAGTTGCCGGTCATACCCATATTGCCCAGCTGGAAAACAAAAAATGGTCGTCAGCTGGAATCACAGTGGAGACAGATCTGAGAATAGGTATCTGCAGGTATGGAAAGGTGGAACGTGTGTTGTATCTGGGAGCGTACACAGACTACCTGTCTGCCCTCTGTCAGAGGAAGGCACACAACAGTTGCAGAGACCCAATGCTTCCCCTCCCAGAAAAAGTCCAGCAACGTCCTCTGGATCTTACTCATGATTTCAGAGCTCAGACCAATGGCTATCAGCCAGTGCCACAGCTGACTGGCCACCAACTTGTTGATCACAGAGTTTTTAGCCTGAGGGAAAGCATTTTCGACAGATATGCCCACGATCCCAGATGAGCAATGACCTGTTCTTAAAGATCACTGAAGTTTTCTAGGGCCGGGTTCTCCATAATGGACAGGTAGACTACCAGATACTTAAGAGTATTGCTTGCCCACGAGATATTATGAAATGTGTGGGGCAAGGAGTCTAACTGTAAGGGACCTACCAAAAGTCTGTAATGCTAGGAACAGTTGATCCAAGCTGAAGAGGCCACTGTATAAACCTCTTTGCATGCTTGTGCCCCCTACAGATCAACTAGGTCATGGGCCATGAGGAGCGCATCATCAGCATAGGCTGACAGGACTACCCGCATGTCAAGCTCCCACAGCACCAGCCCGGTAAGCCTCTTCCTCAGTAGGCAGAGGAAGAACGGAAGAGCTCAATGGCCAGTGCATACAGTTGCTGGATAGGTGGCATCCTTGACGTACTCCCCAATGCCAAAGGTGCTGTCAAGGACCAATTCATCTTCACCAGACACTCTGCAGAGGTGTACAGCATCTGGAGAAGGCCAACAATTTGTGGGCCAAAGCTGAATGCCTGCAGGGTCTGTATGAAGTATTGGTGACCTATCCTGTAAAACGCCTTCTTCTGATCTATTGATAGGAAGGCGAGTGACAGATCAGTCCTCTGTTCATAATGCAGCAGGTCGGGGACCAGAAAGATATTATCATGAATGCTCTGGTCTGGAACAGTATTGGACTGGTTGGGATGAATCACCTTCCAGCACGGATCTGAGCCTCAGCGAGAGCGCTTTGGCTATGATCTTATAGTCCATGCTGAGCAGGAGACCGGTCACAAGTTAGAGATTTGGCAGAGATCCCATTTCTTCAGCAGCAGAGACTGTACTGCCCAGTGACATGAAAGGGCATCTAACTGGTCTCAAGGGCTTTGACCAGGACCTTGGTGAAATCTGGTCCCAGCATTTCCCAGAAAACTGGATTCATTCCACTGTCAGTCCGTCTAGCCCGGCACTTTTCCATGGGACATAAGACAGAGGGCTTCAGAGAGCTCATCCAGAGTCAATGGTAACTCAAGATGCTCCCTTCCACCCTCGCGGACCATGACTCGCCGCTTCCATAAGACCCTGCATACGTTTGGCTGGATGGACTCAGGAGATAAAAGGTTTACGCAGAACCTCCAGTCTCTGTCCAGGATGCTCTTTGAGTCCCAGAGGGGAAATGTCTGCTGTCAGTGTCACGCTTGTATGCCCGCAGACCAAGCTAGAAATTCATATATTAGTGTTAGGGACCCCTGGAAATGTGGTCTGCCGTGCAGTAACTCAGGGGCTTACAACAATTTTGGCCAAAAATGTTAAACTAAAAGACCATTTTATTTAATAGTTATTTATACTGTGACAAACAGCTTACTCCGGGGCTCTGCTGCTTGTCCGGGACGGTTAGAACACGGTCTTTTGGGGTAGGTTAAATGAGGAGGCGTCACGTACTGTTCCTTTAAACAGGCTGTGCCTGGTTTATTCAGTCCCAGGCACTGAGACTGCCACAGTGCATACAACAAAACACATCAAAACAAAAGCTGCTCACCTGAGCGATAACTTAACTTAGATTTCCCTAACTCAGGGTGGAAGTGGCTTTTCCACTTTCCAACAACAAAACAAGGTACTTTTGCAGAGTTAGCCAAATGAACAGAACAATTGAACCTGTGTGGGGAAGGGGCTTCTCCCCACTGTGTTCAGCAGCCTTCCAGGCTCTGGAGAAGAGACAAGAGCAAACAGGAAATCAGTCTTACATACCTGATTTCTAATTAGCATGACAGGTGACAGAAATCCCTCAGTTCCAGCGCTTGCCCAAAACTGTGGGATGGAGTGCATGTATTATAAGGCTGCACTCCCAGGCCAGACAGGATAGAAACTGTTCAGTATCCTGGGAGCCCTATATATGGAATTTATTACCATCCCCTGGTTTCTGTCACAATACATATATATTTAGGCACTGTACCGTGTATGAATTTCACTGGATGTGCACTGAGCTCTGTCTGTGTTTTATGTTCTGTCTCTGGTTTTAAATATATATTGCCATGCTCAGTAGCACTCCTCTGTGACACTCATATGCTTATATATATGTTGTGGCTATTTTGGGGGTTCAATTGGAGCTTGTTAGGTGTCCAGTATGTTTTACAATTTTTGTTCAGCTAGTCTTAGCTGATTGGAGGGTGGCAACCTCCTACCTAATTGAAGCTTACCCCCTCCCACATTTAAATGGTTAAAAGCTCACTCCATAGCATCTCCCACTCAGGGGATGTTGCTCGCTTGCAGTATGGTTGTGACAAATCTAATACAGAGTGCTTTTCCTGGTAATGTACAGGTTATTAAAAGCTTCAATCAGACTTAGAACTTTGCAACTAATATTGACAGATTTATTATAAATCATTCTTCCTGGTATTGCACAGGTTATTAAGAATTTATATTAGTGTTAGGGACCCCTGGAAATGTGGTCTGCCGTGCAGTGGCTCAGGGGCTTACAACAATTTTGGCCAAAAATGTTAAATTAAAAGACCATTTTATTTAATAGATATTTATACATATATATTTAGGCACTGTACCGTGTATGAATTTCACTGGATGTGCACTGAGCTCTGTCTGTGTTTTATGTTCTGTCTCTGGTTTTAAATATATATTGCCATGCTCAGTAGCACTCCTCTGTGACACTCATATGCTTATATATATGTTGTGGTTAGTTTGGGGGTTCAATAGGAGCTTGTTTGGTGTCCAGTATGTTATACGGGGCTTTATCATACCCTGTTCTTGTAACCCTGGGGTAGAATGCTCAGGGGTAGTTGGCAGTGGTTTGGTGGAGGTAGTGGCCCCTTGAGTGACTTTTGTGGCTAAAGAGGCTCGCAGTACCTTCACTGCTTCCTCCACCGCCACCTGGGCAGATGGGATATTACAGGGGTCTGCAGTACTATTGGGAGGGTGCCCCATGGGGTGGGTCCAGCTCAGTAGGCACCTCTTGCAAAGATCCCAACTGAGACTCCCCACAGAGAGGGCCCACCTTAGATGCCTCACAATATAATTTGGGGCACTTGGCACAACACCCTCCCTCAAATCCGCTTCCCTGATCCATCCCTCCAACCAACCCATTAATCCCACTCCCAGGGTCATCCATAGGTGACAGATCTATTTAATCCCTTTCCTCCTGTGACATGACCTGTGGTATTGCCCAAGGTGTGCCATCTATAGATGGCAAATCTGGAGGCGGATCTTGAATGTTCCCTGAGTCCCGAGGATATCTGCATCTGGTGCGGTAGATGCACCGAAACACAAATCCCTGGGACTATTTTCCAGTTCAGAGGGGTAGTGAAAGGCACCCCAACATCCATGTCTATGGGCAGGACCTCATACTGTATAGCACTCTGGACCCCCACACCTGAAACCTGGGGTACCTCCCTTTCCCCACTCACTACTTCCAGATCTCTGACCCTATGGCTTCACCCCCTTGGGGATCTGGAGTTGAGTCTGGCCCAGGTTGGCTGATCTTAACCAGTGGGCCTGACATGACCACCCTGTGTGGTATAGATGCCTTATTCTGCTTAGGAGTCTTTAGAGGGTGAACATAGCATTGATCACCCTCCTCGTCCTTGGCCACCCTTCTATGGGTTTTTGACATCCCCTTCTTTGGGGCAATTCCCCAGGAGAGAGTGCTGCTCTATCCCCTGGGGAGTTTCCTCCTGCTCTTCCGCAACCTGTAAGGTGCTTATATTGGGGGTGGGGTGTGTTTGGGGGGAGAAAACAACAACAGGGTGGCCTTTTTCTTTTCTCTCTGTTTCTTTTGGAGAAGACCAAAAGATGCTGCAAGAGAAGTGGCAGCGACCTCTCCTACAGCCTCAGGGGGGACCTTAGCCCTTGAGGGCCCTGCTGTGGTGGGACAGGGTTTTTTGGCAGAGGGAGGAGTGAAGGGAGGACCTGGGGTAGATCTTTTATTGCTCTTGGGCAGCTCTCACGAGCGTGCCCCAGCTCCTTGCACAGATAGCATCTAACCTCCTCCATGCCATAGTACACTATGCCCTTATAGGGGACCACAAAGGCCCCTTCTGCAGACTCGGTGCTTCCTGGCAGCAGCAGTTGCACCTGCCGTCTAAATGAGAGCACGTGCCTTAGCGCCCTGTTCCTGCTGCCCAAAGGTATTTTGTTATGGGAGACTTGATGTCTCACAGGGCTTGCAGATTAGGCAAATGAGGCAATCTTGGAGGAAGGGGGGCACATTTGACTGATTTTTGTGCCCAACCCTTCAAGAGGTTCAACGGGGATGTAGGTCCCCCCTACAGCAATGCCCCTCTGCACCAGTGTATGGGTGGCAGCCAGCGTAAGGATGAAAAATACAGCCTTTGATACATCTTATTGGTTGCCACCAGTGCAGAGTGGCCAACTTCTTAAGCCACAGCCCTCAATGCCCTGGCTAGGTGACATAAGGCACCGCCCCACATGTTTCCTGCTTAGGCTAGGTGGAGCCCCAGCATTGTTGCTGGGGCTAGTGCTTGCTTCTGCCACCTGTGCCTATAATGTAGCTGGGGCTGCAGGGGTTAATGTACCAGTAGGATCCTGGGCAGGTGTGGCCAGGGCACTGGATGTACTAGTCTGAGGGCTGTGGCCATGGTTGGTTCTCATAGAGCGAATGGGTTTGGGGCTTAGTGCAGCCCCACTACTACTACAACTACTATTCCTCCTCCCCTTAGGCATGATATTATAAGCATTTATGTCAGGGGAGGAGGTACTGCCTGGGGAGAAAGGTGCATAGAGCAGCTGTCCCTTTAACAACTAATTAGCTGCTTTTCTGCTGAAGGAGTTAAACCTTGTTAATTCATTTTCCCCCAGCAATTAGCTGCATCTCAGCACCCCCTTTTCTAAAAAAACAACTCCCAAATCAAATTAAGAAAGCAACTTAACTTAAAATAAGGGGAGTTAAAACAAAAATCACACAATAAGTGGTGGGGAAGGGGATAGGGGATTGAAGCTGCAGTTACTAGCCCAGCGAGCGTAGGGTCGAATCTCTGCAGGCTCTGGGGGGATACTAAAAATGGTTTTAAAGTAGCAAAATAAACTTCAAACTCCCTACAAAACACACACAATTTCCCTTTACTATTACCGTACCAAAATAAATCAAATTAAATTAGAACACAATAACAAAGTTTTTTTTTTTTTAATAATTGTTTGGGAGCTCTTCACATGTGCTCCCAAGACGACAACTTCCTTACATAATAGTGTATTTTCCCAGACGTATATATGTCCCGTCCCCTCAAACTTCCCTCCAAATAATTAGGGAGAGATGCCTGTGCTGAAAATGAACATACTGTACCTGAGTTACTATTGGAGATATGCTAATCTCTATGCAAAGTATATTTAAATGAGTCAAACTACTTAAAATATATACTAAAAATCAGTTTAACTACCCTTGTGACGATAGGAGTACCAGTGTCAGACCCAAGAGGATTAGAACACACAACACTGCCATTAAGTCTAGCATTGAACTAAACCATGTCACCTAGATTGCATTGACGTGGGGCCAGGAATGACACTGCGGTAGAGAGATCAAGGAAGAAAGTTAATAAGGTGATAGTGGCATTTGTGCTTGATTTAAGGGGAATGCGATAAGGCATGTGGACCTTGAAGGAAGGCTAAAAGGCCTGTTTAGGGAGGATGGAGTTCACTTGTTTGACATTGAGAATGATATGGTGATTTTAGCAGGGCATGCTGGAGAAGGCAGTGAGGCTGGTGGCAGGAGTAATGTTTACTCTGGGGTTGGAACTAAGGGCTCTATGCAGTAAGCGCCGAAAAAGTCCTCTCGCCAAGTGTTCCTTATCGGCATGATTCTGCCGATTTTCCCTCGCCGTATGCAATAAGTGCCGAATCCCTTCCGAATCAAGCTGAAAACATTTGGTCCCACTCTGCCGATGATTTGCCAATCACACACAGGTGTATCGGCGTGCATGGCGGGGTGGTGTTAGGTTCGCCAATGAAACTTCTTGCTGAATCTGCCGAAGCAAGCATGTTTTTGATTGAGCGGCCCATTTAAAGGCAGCGTGTGTTTTTATTCATTCTCTGTGTTGTTGGGAGAGAGAGAGAGAGAGAGACACACACAGAGCTGGCCGATTTACATATTTCATATTGACTGAGAGAGTAGTTGTGTATTGTGAGAGGTTTGTTCTGTGTTGTTTTGTTAACATCTTTGTCTTGTTTTCACTTTGTAAGTGTTCAGTGCGATTGTCTTTAAATTTCTTTTCTGTTCTTTGTGAGTGCTATAGGTATGTCCGAAAGGCGTGGGAAGAGTGATGCTGGTGTGAGTGGTACTGGTAATCATGTGAGTATGCGTCTGAGTGAACGTAGGATTCAGGGGAGTGCTGTTGCTGCGAGTGTGACTGGTGTTGCTGGGAGTGCGAGTGCTGCTGGTGGCTCTGTTGCTGGTGCTGCTGTGGTGTCTGTTGCTGGTGCTGATGGGGTGTCTGTTGCTGGTGCTGGAGGGGTGTCTGCTTCTGGTGCTGCTGGTGTGTCTGGTGGTGGGGTGGTTGGTGGTGGCCCGCTTTTGGAGTCTCTTCCATTGGAAGAAGGAGAGTCCAGTCAGCAGCAGCCAAGCTCTGGGGCTGCACGTGTTCGGAGGAAACGTCTGAAGCGGCCACGTAATCCTCGTTTCAATGAAGAGGAAAACAGAGTTCTTGTCACAGGGATTGTGGAGCACTATGACCCTCTGTATGGGCATTTAGTAGGTAAGTCTATCTTTGCATTGATTGTTCAAAGACATGTTATCCTAGGTCATTTGAGATGTCTTAATATCAAACTATTATTCTCTAATATCTATCAATTAAAGTTAATTGTTACACACATATTCCTTCATGCTTTATAACAACCATAACAATCAGTCTAAAAGGTTTGCCAAAGTTCATACAATATTCATGCAAGCTTCCTTAGATTTGTATGTTTACACGTAAATGCTCATGTGCTACACATATTCAACCTAAACCAGCATGTTTGGTATCTCTTGGAAAGGTAGCAGTTTAGAAAACTGCTCGTTTTTCTAATAATAATTAACGTCATATATTTTGTATGTATTTCAAGGGCGGACAAGTTCAGCATCTAAAAAAGAAATGTGGGAGCAAATAACATTGGCTGTGTCTGCGTGTGGGAATCATGTCAGGGACCGGGCGAATTGTCGGAAGAGATTCGATGATATCAGGGCAAACTTAAAGAAAAAAATACAGGCACAACGGATGCATGCTTCTACCACTGGAGGTGGGCCGCCAGCACAAGCTCTAATCTTAACTCCATTGGAGGAGCAGATGCGGGAAAAAATTCTTCCTGTCGTCGTGGAGGGTTTGGAAGGGGACAGAGATATCGGAATTTATTCGGCTCAATTTCCAGCAGGTGACAAATGTTACTGTATTACGCGTGTCGTATGTTACAGTTCTTATCTATATTTCCGCAGAAACTTATAGTTTTTCACAATATAAGCATACCTACATATATATCTGTATATATGTCTCTCTCTCTCTCTCTCTCTCTATATATATATATATCTATCCATCTATCTAATCTATCTATCTATCTATCTATCTATCTATCTATCTATCTATCTATCTATCTATCTCTATATATTTATTTATATATAGTTGTCCTACAATAACCAAAAATAATTATGTGTGTGTGTGTGTGTGTGTGTGCGTGCGTGCGTGTGTGTGTGTGTGTGTGTGTGTGTGTGTGTGTGTGTTTGGAAACATGTATTGGCTCAGCTATCGTGGATGACATCATTATGAGTAAACATACACAACTTGACCTGCATGAAGGGATTATGTGTAATGATATTCCAAATAACACACACTGCAACCTTCTACCTTACAAAGCATTCAACATCTTTGCCCTATAGTTCAAAGCTGAATGTATGTGTGAATCTTTGTACAAACAATGGGTTAACATGCATAGCCACAAAGCACACCCGCACTCATTCTTTGTCACAGTAATGTATAACTTCGTTATACTGTGTCTGTGCACACAAATGCATAATTCAATTTTTCGTGTATGTGTCGATACATATATACATTGTGACAGAGTCACTGACTCAGTAGGCTGTGACAGTGAATGGATTGATGCTGCAGCCAGTTCACAGAGTGTTAATCTCCTCAGACAGAAAGAAGCACACCTGCAGCCTAATTAAGCAGGAGGCCTGAGAGACTGCAGGTTTAAAAGCAGGAAGTGACACACACACAAGGAGAGCTTGTTTTTCCACAGGAAGGTGGAGAGAACTCTCCCGGCTGGGAAGCCGTTGCTGTTGCTCTGGTCCCCCAGTCCTGTGAGGAGCTCGGTTGCTGGGACCAGCTGGGACCCCAACCCAGGATAAAGATCAAGATCGCTGCGAGGCTGGAAACAGCCTGCTCCCCGGAACCGTGTTCCTGTTTGCTACTGGAGCGGCAAAACAGATAAGACTTTATTCTTATACGTATCGGTTATCCTTTGTGTAGCATGTTTTGGGCATGACCAGATTTTCTGGCTGTCCTGTTAGTAAGGGCTCAAGAAGTGAGTTAGTGTCCCTAACGGGACTAGGCTTTAATTTTCAAGAAAGTAGTTTCTTAAAGGGACAGTGCACCCGTACTTATTTTGCTGTGGCTAATAAACCACTATAGTTTAACGTTTCTGAACGTGTCTAGTGTCTTACTGACCCCGCCGCGAGGCCGTCCTGCCACAGGTGGTGTCAGAAGTGGGATGCTGGGAAGTGGGATGCTACACCTCTGGGGGTGTTGAGACACTGAACTCAAGCGGAAAAAAAATGATTTTTGCTGAAGCATGGAAGTTACAGCTAGCAAGCGCTGAGTGTAAATTTTGCCCCATCGGTTATGAAAGGATTGCTGTGTAAAGCTAATGCCTTTTGCCTTTTGCTGAAGTGAGTGAATTTACAGCTAGCAAGTGCTGTGAGTAAAGTTTGCCCTGTCTGGTAAAAAAGAAAGATAAAATGGATTTTTGCCCTAAGAAAAACCCAGAAGGTTCATAGATTGTAAAGCACCTACAGCTTACGTGTGTTGTGCAAAGTCTGCCCCGTCGGGTGGGGGAAAAAAAACAAAAAAAAAACGGGGTTTTAAAATGGCCACCGTCAAGTGTCAATTTTTCAATGTACATAACCATACAAAACAGTGTCCCTTCAGGCCATATGATGATTATGATGATGAGTCATATGTGGCCCCGAGAAGATGGACATACCCGCAGATGAAAGCTGCAAAAGTGACCAGTGTGTGGATGCCCAGTACCACTGATGTCTCTGGAACTAATAAAACAAAGAGAAAGAAGAAAAATATTTTTCAAGTCACAGAGGAAGTGAACGAACCACTTGAGCCTGCGGTATCAGGACAACAGGCATCAGCAAGCCACCGAGATGTGCTGCAGACCGGAGTGATGGGCAGAATTGTCACAGGAATGGTGGCAAAGGAAAAGGAGGAGCAAAGGGAAGCTGAATCCTGGATCCAGGTAAAAGAGGCCTTAATTTCTGCACTACAAACTGCCCACCGTGATTATGATGTCTTGCAGGAACAATTGAATAAGGAGCTGAAGACAAGTTTGGATAAGGCCAACACCGCAATTGCTAACAGGGAATCAGAGAGAACAAGTCCTGACTGGAGACTATGCTATCAGATCTCCCAGAGAGATGTGCAAAACTTCATCAAAGACTTAGAAGTTTCTCACCAAGAAGCTAGCACGCTCAAAACAGAGCTGGAGCTCTCACGCCAGGAGGGCCACTGTCTAACTACAGAGCTGTGTATGTTGAAGGAAACCCATGAGAATGCCCTGAGGGATTTAGAGACTGTAAAGAAGGAGAATGTAAGTCTGACACAGAAAAATTCAGACTTGACTGATCAAATCAGTAAAGGTGATAAGAAGCTCCACCAAGCAGGAAAAGTGGAGAAGCAATTGATCCAGGAAAAGCAAGTGAGGCGCACCAGGAAGCGTGACTGCAATACCGTTGCAGTGTTACAGTCTACTTTTCACAAGGCACGGGATGGGAAGACCAAGGTGTTATGTAGTAGCACAGTAAGAAGCCAGTTGTACTATGGGACCCATAGTGGTTTCCTTGCAAAGAAGACAGCCGCTGTGAAGAGACAGTCGAGAATGGTACTAAAGAGTGTCCATGTTTGTAAGATGAGAAAGACCTCACAGTTTGTTCAGCAACACTCCCAACGGAGTAAGTTAAGGGGACAAGAAAGACAGGCCCAAGCCTTCGAGTCTGCCGACTGTAAAAGAGAGGTGCCATGGGGTGCACTTCAGGTTAATAAGAATCCTGACCAAGTTGAAGGACTAAAGATAAATGATGTGAAACCCAACACTGAAGGTATGCTGATGGAAAAAGGTCCAAAACCCATCACCGCTAAAGCGGAGTTGCTGTCTTCACAGAAAAAGGCCAAACAGTCACTGGCAAGAGTATGCAATGAGCTGACCGAGGTCAAGGCTCTTCTACAGGGTGAAGGAGTCTCTGAACACAAGAAGATAGTGAGGTACCAGTCCTCAGGCCCAGATGGCCTGGTAATTACCCCAAAAAGAAAATGCCTAAATTGGAAGGCAAGAAAAAAAAGAAGGGGGGGAGGGAAGAGCCGACGTCGGACATTTTTGACAAAGATGCTGGTGCACGGGAATGGTGCATGGGCCGCTCCACAGGACAATGTTTCGCTGGGGAGAGGGATATGTGACAGAGTCACTGACTCAGTAGGCTGTGACAGTGAATGGAGAGATGCTGCAGCCAGTTCACAGAGTGTTAATCTCCTCAGACAGAAAGAAGCACACCTGCAGCCTAATTAAGCAGGAGGCCTGAGAGACTGCAGGTTTAAAAGCAGGAAGTGACACACACACAAGGAGAGCTTGTTTTTCCACAGGAAGGTGGAGAGAACTCTCCCGGCTGGGAAGCCGTTGCTGTTGCTCTGGTCCCCCAGTCCTGCGAAGAGCTCGGCTGCTGGGACCAGCTGGGACCCCAACCCAGGTTAAAGATCAAGATCGCTGCGAGGCTGGACACAGCCTGCTCCCCGGAACCGTGTTCCTGTTTGCTACTGGAGCGGCAAAACAGATAAGACTTTATTCTTATACGTATCGGTTATCCTTTGTGTAGCATGTTTTGGGCATGACCAGATTTTCTGGCTGTCCTGTTAGTAAGGGCTCAAGAAGTGAGTTAGTGTCCCTAACGGGACTAGGCTTTAATTTTCAAGAAAGTAGTTTCTTAAAGGGACAGTGCACCCGTACTTATTTTGCTGTGGCTAATAAACCACTATTGTTTAACGTTTCTCAACGTGTCCAGTGTCTTACTGACCCCGCCGCGAGGCCGTCCTGCCACAACATATATACATATTTCATATATATATATATATATATATATATATATATATATATATTAGTGATAATCTATGTTACACCTATAAACAGGCCTTTACTGCCTAATCAAGTCTTGCATGGAATATTGTGCATTCAAAGGCGAACATAAATAATTTGCACAAACACATTTCGTTATGTTTGATTAAAGCTCTTTTTTCGCTTCATTTAGTATAATGTGAGCATAAATAGGAACATGTACCATATGGTATTTAGTTGTGTTCATATGTAACTCACTTCATATTTTTATTTCGCTCATGTACCGATGTGTGAAACCAGCTGCAATTCATATGTAATCACAGCATAGAGGTGAACAGAGGGGGTTGAGTCGGGCACAGAGCCAGATCACAGGGTCATGGTAGGGTCAAGTCTTGTGGGACGGCTTCCAAGTGGTAGAACCAAATAAAAGGTCAGGGTGGTGCCACATCTTGGGGGAGGGACTACAGTTGTTACAAGCTGACAAGGTGAACAGAAGTTCATCACATTCATTTGAAATGGTAATTATCTGAATAATTTCACCCACCAGGCCACTATACAGTATATGAAAACGTACGTTAGTCATTCGTTCAGTCATAACTTATTTTTACCTTATAGATATGCCAACTTATCACACCAGTACCATCTGTGAGCGACACACTGCATGTGTTGATGAGTGTCAGCCACATTGAGCGCTACACCTGCTTCTCTTAAATGTTCAGGCAGATCACTAAAAACATTCATTCACATTTCCACAATTAGGTACTGAATTATAAGCAGAGTCAACTTTGCTGTCATGGTAGTGATGTACATTATTATTGTTAGATTACTACACAACATATGCAGTGTATGTACAACAGAACACTTAATTTTACAACGCATTCATGCATGAACATTGTATGTTGTATGGTGTTTAAAATAAATGTGCCGATTAGGTTCACATGAACATTTGTTAAGATGGATAATATTCAGATTGGCCGAACCATATCATTGTCATTTCGTTATGTGATGCTGATATTTAGCCATAACTACTCCCACTACAGATACTTCATGTTAATTATGTACACATGACAATTAAATTCTGATGTTATTCTTCTATATAGTTGCTCCTGCAGCTCCTGGGTCACCTGACACTGAACATGTCTCATCACCTGGATCATCAAGGTCATCATCAAGAATGGAAGGGGAGTGTATGAGGTGCAGCACATATAATGTGTACATTTGAAGAATTTCATTTGCCATGGAAAAAAAATGCCTTTCACATGTAATGAACGTCACATCAGTTATTGTCACAGAAGATGTAGTGTTTCCAGACAACATGTATTGTGTGTGTTTTAAACTATCAGCTAGGAGTTGTAAGGTTACAACAACCTTTAATTCATTCTTTCACACTGAGTCGAAACATCATTGTTACTTCAAGCATCATCTTTTAATTGGACACAAATTATAAATTATGGAATCATGTTATGTGTTACACTATGAGAACAACTATCATTATAGTGAAAACAAAGTGAAAGTTCCATGGCAGTTCATAATGTCTTTCTTTATTTGTAGAACCAGATGTTGCCGCTCAAGGACAAATTCACTCAAGTGACCATGAAGATGTTGACACTCCTGGATTAACCCAGCATTCAAGTCCTCCTGCTCGTGACACCTACTCAGCTATTGCAGCTTCTGAAGAACGAATCTTGGGTGAAGAAAATCGTCGCCATTCAGAAATGATGTCAGTGCTTGAAAGGATGCTGTCACTGCATGAAAGGATGCATGAAAGGTCAATATCAGAACTGTCACAAATTCAAAAAGTCATTATCCAAGTTCCTAAAGAAATCCAAAATGTAAACAGGACATTACAAGCACTAGTTCTCAATGTAAGCCAATCAAATCAGTTGCGGAGTACAGCAAGAGAACAACTATTCCACTTTACCCCATCAGAGGATGGATCTTTACATGCTGCTACTTTTTCTCCTGAGATCAGTTCTTCATTCCCCAGTTCTGGATGATACCGGTACAGTAGGTGCAAGTTCTGTGCAGGTCCCTGTCAACATCCAACCGCTTACATCTGGTCAAAATATGGAACCGAGACCTACAAATGAGACACGCAAAAGAAAGTTAGGGCAAAAATTACTAATAACCAGCTTATGGAAAAAGATTAAAACACCAAAACAAGAAAGTGCTCTAACATCAGTCTTTTTCACGGGAGACTCCTGTGGCGGGTAGGATCTCGGTGGCCGGAACAGCACGAGCGTAGTAGGGGTCACAAGCAGGGGTCCGAGGCAGGCAGCAGGTAGCGAAGTCAGGTAACAAGCAGGGGTCCGAGTCAGGCGGCAGGTAGCGAAGTCAGGTAACAAGCAGAGGTTGGCAACGAGGAGACTGGAACAGGACAGGCGGGGCAGGACAGGTCCGGGAGCAAGGACTGAGAACGGGGAGCAGGCACTGAGACCGGGAAGCAGGGACTGAGACCGGGGAGCAAGGAACAAACAGGGACAAGCCAGATTACTAGCAAGGGCCTTTACTGTGAACAGACTACAAATACAGGTACAGGTACAGGAATAGATCAGGAATCAAAGACAGGCATGTGCATAGGAGTCTGACTAGAAGCAAAGGCAAAAGCAACAGACAGGAAGCAGAGCTATAAAGGACAGAGACAGGACCAACAAGAAGACAGACAGGCAGACAGAGGAACCCAGAGGAAACAGAAGACAGCAGCACACCCAGTGGACAAAGAAGAACTATGGCTAGGCAGGAGGTCTAGGAGACCCTGACATTACTCCCCCCTCTTAAGAGCGTTCTCCGGACGATCCTCCAGGCTCTCCAGGGAAACCTTGATGGAAGGCCAACTTAATGTGTACATCAAGTGCTGATGGGAAATCTGTGAGAGGTGCATTTATCCTCATCACAAGAGCGTTGGCATCAGCATCAAGAACATTAGGCATAGCAAGGAACTTCACCCGGGATCCGTCTAACGTCATAGCAGGGGCATCGGGAACAGATACATCAGGCTCTTCACATGCAGCAGAGGGGACATATTCACTTTCCGTGGTCTCTTTTTGTGACCAATATATCTCTTTTAGTTTTGGAATATGGAACTTCCCAATGGATACGTTCAACTCCATTGCAGAGGCATGGACATCAGGAATGTGGGCATCAAGGACAGGTGCAGACTTTTCACATGGGTAAGTGGGAACATAGAATTCACGCTCCATGGTCTCCTCTTGTGACTGCCGTTTCGTGGTATCACCTAAATTCTCATTAAGACCAGCTATTTGATTTTTCAGCTCTTGAAGCTGTCCTTCTGCACTTCTTTTCCCACTCAATGCAGTTGTCAGTTCGGCTTCTTTGGAGTTGAGTCGCGACTCCATATCTCCCAGCTGACTCAGAGTAAAGCTTAAATATGTTTCATCTTCTTCATTTCTGATCTGCAGCTGCCGGTACTCCTCCTGGGCATTGTCCAGCTCCAGCTGCAGCCGGACCTTATCACGGGCAGTGTGGTCCAAGAATTTGCAGGCATCGCCCATTTTGACCTCATAGCGCTGTGTCAGGCCAGGCACTTGACAGACGGACACCTTCTCTCTCTCCTCCTTTTTGGCAAGCTGTGTCTTGAGCTCAGCGTTCTGCGCCTGCAGCGCTGTGAGCTGCTGAGATGTGTGTTCAGCTGCTTGCTTTAGCTCTTCCTCCAGCGAGGCTCTGGTTATGCTCAGTGTGGCCTTCAGCTCCTCATGCTGTTCTTTGGGGACACACTGGGTACTCAAATAATCTTGCAGCATCTTTATTTTGTAGGCAGTCTGGAAACTTTCTTCCTGCAGAACTCGCTGCTTTTCTTCAGCATTCACCCATTTCTCCTTGTTGTCCTGCAGATGTGTACGCAGTTCTCGCAGCTGACTCTGCAGCATATTTTCTGCTTGTGTGCGCCGCTCCAGGGAGACACGTTCTTCTTGCAGCACTCTCTCTGCATCCTGCAGTGCTGTCTGCACGTCTAACTTTTCCTGGGCCAAATGTTTCTTCTCCTCTCCTAATTCATGGAGTTTCTTATCTCCTTCACTGACTTGGACATAGAGATTCTTGCACTCTTGGGTTACAGTTTCAAACCTGATATTTAACCCTTCGAAGATTTCTCTCAATGAATATAGTTCTGTGTTGAAGTGGCAACTCTTCTCCTTAGAGGCTTCCAGCTCTGTAGTAAGCCTGTGAACCTCTTTATGAGATGCTTCCAGTGCTGCGTCAACTTGAGCCATGAAAGTCTGGTACTGCGCAGAATCAGCATAGGCCTTCTCCAGCTTACTTGACAAGATCAACCTGTCATTCTCCAACTGATATTTTTCTTTTTCCCAGTCACCCTCTGCTTTTTCCAGTGCTAATTGCATCCCTGACTTTTCTTCTATCAATAGTCTCTTCTCCTCTTCTGATTCATGGAGTCTTTTATCTCCTTCACTGGCTTGGACAGAGAAGTTCTTACTCATTTGGTTTATAGTTTCAAACCTACTATCTAACTCTTCGGAGGCGTCTCTCATAGAACGTATCTCTGTTTTTAAGTAGCATCTCTCCTCCCGAACGACTTCCATCTCTTTTTTGAAGTAGCAAATCTCCTCCTGGGAGACTTTAAGCTCTTTATTAAGCCTGTCAATTTCCTTCATAGAGATTTCCAGGAATTCGTTACTTTTAGAAGCGAGGCGCCCATTCTCAGCAGCATCAGTATATGCCTTTTCCAGCTCACCTGACATGACATCCAGGTCACTCTCCAACTGCTCTTTTTCTTTCTCCTGGGGAACACACTTAGCAATTGCTGAGGAGAGACAGCTTTGTAGTGCAGAATTGGCTTCTTGCTCCTTATCTAAACGTCCATAAAGACAATCAATCGCTTTCTGTGCAGCTTGAAGCGTCTGAGTAGGGGCATCTTTCTTTTCTTCCACTATTCTTGGGATACGTCTGTGAGTTGCCTTAAGCTGCAGCATATCTCTTTCATCAAATGCAGACTCTGAGGTTACATTTTCATTCTTAATTCCTTCTCCAACTTCCACAGTAATGCCTCCCTTCTTTTTCTTCTTCTTCCTTGCTTTGAGAAATTCTGAAGAATCAGTGGTACTGTGTTCACATTTACTGCTCAAGACTGTTTGAGTGGGAGCCATAATTTCAGACATGGGGAAACCACACTTCCCAAGAAACCAGTAAAGAGGAAATGTGTTTTTAAAACAGAAGCATTAGAATGAACAACAGGAATATTAGACACAGAGAGACACAAGATAGGAGAGCTGACCTTTTGAGACTTTAGCATCAGTCACAGAGATTTATAAATGCAAGGAAAAAACATAGACAGAGAAACCTGTAGTTATATCTGAAACTTTAGAAATCAGGCGTAGGGATATCATACAGACAGAGAGAACCTGCAGTTTAAATCTGAAACTTTAGATATCAGGCATAAAAATATCATAAACAGAAGGAAACTAATATAGAGAACTTGCAGATAGATCTGAACTTTTGACATCGGACATAGGAATATCAGACAGAACCTTGCAGCTAAATCTGAAACTTTAGATATCAGGCGTAGGGATATCATACAGAGAAACATGCAGTTAAATCTGAAACTTTAGGTATCAGGCATAGAAATATCATAGACAGCAGGAAACTAATACAGAGAAAACTTGCAGTTAGATCTGAAACTTTTGACATCAGCCATAGGAATATCAGACAGAGAACCTTGCAGTTAAATCTGAAACCCTTGATATCAGGCATAGGGATATCACAAGTTACAGAGAAATAAACTTTAGGGGAACTTGCAGGTAAACCTGAAACCTTAGAAGCAATCATAGGAAGAATTACAGATTGCTGTGATTTTTCCTGCATGCAGTAACAAAATAATGGAAGCACTCTTGTCTTTTGAAATGGGAACCCTGTGAACAACAGTGTTCAAATCAGGGATGCAGAGACAAGTCTTGTCCAGAAAATGAAAAGTCAGAGTCTAAAAAGGTGGCAACAGGTACTGCAAGGGTTAACCCAGGCACTGCACAAAAAGAAAAAATCTCAAAGAAAGCTGCAATAGTCTCTGCAGCAACAGTTCTAGTCTCAGCAAAAATGTTTTTTCGTTATGAACGCAATAATTCTTGCAGAACCCTTAGCAGCAAAAAAAAAACCTTCCCAACTGGGATTTTACAAAAAAGAAACGAAAGTACTTATCTTCAACCATGCAGATGTGGTCTGCTGCAGCAGGCAGGAAAGGGTGCAGGCAGAAGAAAAATCTGTTCCAGCGAGATCCAGAAGTGGCCTTTGCTTTCTGTCACGGGAGACTCCTGTTGTGGGTAGGATCTCGGTGGCTGGAACAGCACGAGCGTAGTAGGGGTCACAAGCAGGGGTCCGAGGCAGGCGGCAGGTAGCGAAGTCAGGTAACAAGCAGGGGTCCGAGTCAGGCGGCAGGTAGCGAAGTCAGGTAACAAGCAGAGGTTGGCAACGAGGAGACTGGAACAGGACAGGCGGGGCAGGACAGGTCCGGGAGCAGGGACTGAGAACGGGGAGCAGGGACTGAGACCGGGCAGCAAGGAACAAACAGGGACAAGCCAGATTACTAGCAAGGGCCTTTACTGTGAACAGACTACAAATACAGGTACAGGTACAGGAACAGATCAGGAATCAAAGACAGGCATGTGCATAGGAGTCTGACTAGAAGCAAAGGCAAAAGCAACAGACAGGAAGCAGAGCTATAAAGGACAGAGACAGGAGCAACAAGAAGACAGACAGGCAGACAGAGGAACCCAGAGGAAACAGAAGACAGCAGCACACCCAGTGGACAAAGAAGAACTATGGCTAAGCAGGAGGCCTAGGAGACCCTGACAGTCTTGCAATGTTTATCAGCTGTTTCACAACTGCCACAACCCACACCCAGTGCCCCTGAAGTGCAACAGCCCACACTTAGTGCCCCTGAAGTGCCACAGCCCACACTTAGTGCCCCTGAAGTGGCACAGCCCACACTTAGTGCCATTGAAGTGCCACAGCCCACACCCAGTGCCCCTGAAGTGCAACAGCCCACACCCAGTGCCACAGAACTGCCACTGGCCAGTTCAAGTCGTACAGTTAAGGCCAGAGTACTTGGCAGAGGGAAAAGGCAAACACAACAGCCAACAAGCAGGCCTGTGACACGCTCTCAAAAGGATAAACTAAAATAAATAATCACATTCACTAAATTTGTTGGTGTCCTGGTGTTGTTTAATGCAGACTATTTCATGCATAGTATATGTATGATCATGTACAGATGCTTGATAACATTCAAGTATGTCCTAGTACACACGAATGTTTAGAAATGCTCACTGACTGAATGAAGGCACATTTGATAACATATGAGTATGTATTAATCATCAGTTGATTAATGGTAGAACATTATTACACACTTGGCATGTTAATGGAAGATGACATTCACTTAGCTCTTGTTCAATATGAGATGTATGTGGGTTATTTTGGTAATGTAGATAGTCATTGCATCCTAATATTAGTGTCATATAACTTTAAGTAAGTACCCACAGAACAGCATACATTTTTATGTTATGTTTTCTGGTGTCTTAACTCTGTAAGACATTACTTACCTTAATCTTCTTTCATAGTTCATAATGTTGGCATGTGATCATGTATGATTTTTGGTTACAATAACATATCTGTCAGTGTGTATGAATATATCTGTAGTCTCTCTGTATTTCTATCTATATATGTATACACACACACACACACACACACACACACTCACACACACACACACACACACACACACACACACACACACACACTGTGTGTATATTTATATATATTAACTACAGATAAATATATATATATATATATATATATATATATATATATATATGAATATATATATATATATATATATATATATATATATATATATATATATATATATATATATCTGCCACTGTTGTCAGCAAACAGGGCTTGTGTTAATGAGATCTAAATGTTAGGCCACTTGCTAAAATTATGGTATCAGTATGATTGAGCCCCTAATTCACTCATCTGTATTTAACTTTGAATATGATTACAACAAGGCCTACTTACACATCAATGCCTTTAGTTTAGCACTCCATATATAATATATATATATATAATATAATAATGCTTTTATTTGTGCGAGCTTTTGAGATACACTGATCTCTTCTTCCGGCGATGTTACAATGAATGAAGCAAAAGGTATACTTAAAAACAGTGTCTCTTGGAATGTTATCTGTGCTGTTCCTTCCCCCGGCTAGACGTGTCAAAAGGTTACTGAAAGCAAGTGAAGAAAGAGTGTGTATGTGTATCAGTGTGAATAAAAATGAATGGAGAGCCCACGGTATATACAGTGCTTTACACAAGGTGTGTGTGGAGTGGGAGTGGATATAAATGGTGTGGGTGGGTGTGGAAATGTGAGAGTTTGTAGCACAACTAAAAGTGTGTGTGGATACTTAGTGGTCCCTATTGGTGTATAGGGATGGAAAAACAAGGAGTATTAGTATGTGTGCGAGACAGCTGTGTGTGCATACATATAGCACAGTATGTACAGACATGGCCTATAGCGCTCATGGGATGAGAGTTCACTAGTGTCAGTAATGACTCATAAAATTTCGATCTCTGTTTAGGCCACTGCTAAGTGTCCCGAACAGTTGCATAAATTTGTATTCATGCAACCGTCTCTCTTTCGGGGTTTTAAGATTACCTTTGAGTATGGCAACCCTCAGATCGTTCATCTTATGACCAGAGTCAGAGAAATGTTCGCTAACAGGACTGTCTCTTGTACCGCGTGTGATGCTGTGGCGATGCAGGTTCATTCTCTTGTTTAGCCCCTGCCCTGTCTCACCTATGTAGTAGCAGCCCCCTGGGCATTTCAAGCGCATGATGAGGTACACAACATTGCTGGAAGAACAGGTGAACCTTCCTCTGATTTTGTATTCCCGATTCCTGTGTGGTATTTGTATTGTGTCCGCTGTGTAGAGCATTGCGCAGGTTTTGCATCTTGGGTCCTGGCATGGTTTTGTCCCGCATTCAGTTGTACTGCTGAATACTTTACTCCTCACCATAATATTCTTGAGATTATGGGGTTGTCTGTATGATAATAAGGGTGCTTCAGGGAAGACCTGTTGCAGTCTTGTATCTTCCTGGAGGATGGGTTGTAGTTTCCTGGCGATCTTGCGTAGGGCTCCTAGGTGTGGGTTATATGTGACCACCAAAGGTACCCTGTCGCTTGTCTCCTTCTGTTTGTATTCAAGGAGATCACTTCTTGGTATTCTGGTGGCTTTGTGAATTTGCTGGTCTACAATTATGTGGTTATATCCACGGTTTATAAAGTCTGATCTCAAGGCTTTAATCCGCTGGTCTCTGTCTGGCTGTGTCAGAGCATATCCGGTTGTATCGTATGGCTTGACTGTAGATGGTTGCATGTTTGGTGTGTGTCGGTGGAAGCTGTTTTCCCTCAAATAGCTGGCTCTGTCTGTAGGTTTGCAGTATACAGAGGTCTGTAGTTGGTTGTTCTTTATAGTAATGGTGGTGTCTAGGAAATGTACTTCATCCGGGGAATGGGTGAGTTTGAGGTTGATGGTCGGGTGGAAAGTATTGAAGTTGTCATAGAACTGTAGGAGGTCCTGTTCGCCAGAGGTCCAAATCAGGAGGATGTCATCGATGTAGCGAAGGTATGTAAGGGGTTTCAAGTGACAGGTGGACAGAAAGTCACTTTCAAGTTTTGCGCAGAACAGATTGGCATACTGTGGCGCCATCCGAGTACCCATTGCGGTCCCGGTTGTCTGAAGGTATGTGTCATTTCCAAATGTGAAGTAGTTATGGGTCAGAATAAATTCGATGCATTTAGTCACTGTCTCTGTGAGTGGCTCCTGCGGTCCCAGAAAGTATCTGCAGGCTGAAATCCCATCCTCGTGGGGGATGTTGGTATAAAGTGACTCTACATCCATGGTTGCTAGTAGTGTTCCTGTTGGGAGGGGGCCAATTGCATTCAGTTTGTTTAGCAGGTCGGTGACATACGATACAACCGGATATGCTCCAACACAGCAGACAGAGACCAGCGGTTTAAAGCCTTGAGATCAGACTTTATATAGATATCTATATTTATGTATATATCAAGAGAGACAAACAGAGACAGTCAAAGAGAGAGAGAAACAGAGAGAGAAAGAGAGAGAAACAGAGAGAGAGAAAAACAGAAAAAGAGACAAAGAGAGAGATGTGTGTGTATGATTAAATCTAGCTAAGTGTAAGCAGAAATCTGTTCATCATAGCACTGTAGATGATTTCACACACATTGTTATTCTAATTAAAAGTCAAGTTGTTTTGCACATGTTGATTGCCTAAGCCGAAAGTAAAGTTTCGATTCCTGTGAAAAGAGTATCTTACACAAAGAATTTCAGCCAATTATTGTAACAAATTTCTTGTGGGAGAAAACCTAGGCATATAACTGCTAGGTTGTATTATAACCTTGAAACAAACCGCGAAGATAACATGTAACTATTCACATATTCAGCAGACATCCATATGCGTTCAATTTAAACACTGTACACTTGAAGAGAGAAAAATGGCAGAAGCTTCCACATTGCACAGCCATCCATGTAAATCATTCAAATTTATGATTTATGAAGCAATCGAATCAATGCCAGAGAAAAGGGCAACCGTGGGCCAAATCTATGACTTGATCCAAAAGAAATATCCATACTACCAAGAACCTGACAAACAACGAAATTTTAAAACTTCTGTACGATTCACTTTATCCGCAAATGAATGTTTTGAGCGTGTCCATGATCAGCTAGATCAATGATATGGATACTGGCATGTTGCGCCATCATTTAAACTTACCATGGAACATATCTTCTGTTAAATAGCATATTTTTGCCTAATACCAGTTACACTGAAGCCGCACCGACTGTCGCATCTGCTGATATACCTGCACCCTCCATTCATCAAGACCAGATGCAAGATGGACATAACTACTATGATATGTATCCAAACTTATATGGGCAATACCAATGTGGATGTGAAAACAACCAACATATGTACGCACCTCCGGACGTCTTGTTTGAAGAAGCCACTGCAGATCCATATGACGCCCTCATGGAGATGTGTGTGATTCAGGATTCAACGGTTGCCTCAACCATGGATGATACTGTTGTGCCTTCCTGGTGCGAATTGGTGCAGCCAAATCAGTTTTGACTTCTACAAGAATGGTAAATACAAATTTCGTTATGCCTTTACTCAAATTATATATGTGTACATTAATAATATACACCATGTGTTAGCCAAATGAGTGTATACAGCTTAACATTGCAGACAGCCTTACATGTAGCGTGCACAAAGACATTATTTCCTATAACAATATACTACATGATGAACCATTAGTACACATTGGTGACGGAGTCCTAAATCATAGATGATTATCGCTTTTAAAGTATCATTTCAACATGTTACACTAACTGTAACACACACACACTTCATTGTTTAGCATTCAACATATAAAAACAAAGTGTCGCCCACGTATGACGTGGGAACCTGATCATGTCCCAAGGCGTCCTTAAAAAGGTTACCGATGCAAGCCCCACCCCCAACCTACGTGCGCGCGTGAAACAGTATTAGCTGTGCCCGTACCTTATTGTTACGGTCAGTGCAGTGTGTCATGCGCGAGCGTCGGTGGGGCGGTGCTTGCACAGCGCTGGAGGCCAATGTTCATTCAGTGGGAGGGGTGTTTGCGTGCATTTCACGGTGCCTTAACATAACGTCACACGTATTTTGTTCGCTCATTGGCTGATCGTCCGTTTTTGCCGTGGGCACACGTCCGTTTACAAAGTTTAGATATGTACATGTGTTGAAGTGAATTTGTTTCGCTTCCATATCATTACTTTCAGCCATGATATGCATAATGCTAGCAGCACCATGGAGGGACATGTATTGAACGCACAGCGTACACATCGTTTTGCGCATGCGCTAAGACTTAGTCCACACATTCGTGACGTGCGCGCGCAACAGACGTTGTGCGCGCACATTATTATGTATACAGGCACCGGAACAAACATATCAGTAGTAATGCCAGCAACGCGATTTGAAAAATGATACAGTTCTGTATCTGTAGTTTTATCCTTGCAGTTTAAACATATACGTAACTTATGCGTGAATATCCACAATCATATAGAGATATGTTAAGCGTTGTCATGCTGAGACATAGATAAATGTGCTATCTTTGAACATCATGTGTTTGCTGTATTTCACAGATGTCGAGGATGAATACATGGGACCAATGTATGATTTCAGATGGGCCAATCGGTAAATTAGATGATTGTGACGACTAGCGAACAACTATAATAATAAATATGTAACAATGCTTTCAATGATTGGTGCGCAGATTAACAATCACTACATAATGTTATCCTATTATGCAAATATTTACTATGCACTTAATTATCATAATGATGTTGCTAAGCACTGAAGTTAGAACTTATATTGATATTTTGTTCTTTTCTACTAACATTATATGTATTGCCATGTGATATATGCAACCAACATTATCACTCAGCAAACACATTAATCTACTATATATTATAAACTCACGTGTGACTTGTCAAAGAATGTAAATACTACATAACAACTCGTAGACATTGTATAATGGGTCAAAGATGGAATGATACCAAAAAACGTATAATTTAATATAAACACAAATGAACCAGAAATCAAAACCACATACTACAACCACTAAAAGATTGGCGAACAAATAAACATAGGCAGTCCAGTGAAGAGAAAGGGGGAAGGGGGAACATAGGAGAAAAAAGAGAGAGGGACAAGACATTTTTTTCAAATTTTCCACTGCTGTTCTGGTGCTTAGAATCTGCTCTCAGGATTGGCTGAGGATTTCTTATAGTATTTCAAAGTTCATTCATGAAATACTACAGCCAATCCGAGCCTGGGAAATGTCTTACCAGCCAATCAGAGCGATGACAGTCTTCTGAAGCCAGGCAAGCGGATCTTCTGCATCAGCTATGGGCATGCGCAAGCTTGCCACCTTAGTCACTTGATATGCAGAAGCCACCAGCTGGTTTAGGCTCCTCACAGTCTGGGAAAGCAAATGGTAGTCCGAGGACTTCAATTCATCCCTGTACATGAGTGCTCAAGCTTAAACTACCTGACCAAATGCTCTTCTCAACTGTGGCATCCTCTGTGGCTTTCATGTCCGATGTCTGGGTAGACACAGTGGCACCAAGCTGGTAGCCCAGTGACTCACCCTGAATATCAGTCCGGAAAGACCCAGCTCATAATACCGTGCACAAGCATATATGTACTTTAAACACACTGATTAATAAAATCATATATTTATACTTTCCTAAGTCTTATGGTTATGGGGAATAGAATAAGAAGTCACACTTTATTCCTACTAGCCATATTCCCCTCACACTATACTAGACTTAGACTTTAAAAATCCTCACAACCTTATCTATGGTTGGAGCATCCACAGAACCCCTATACCGGGTCCTGGGTGACCTGGGTATTAACTGTGCACCCCCCCTTAACCTACGGACCCCTTTACCGTTCTAAGGACATCTCACATCCCTATGCACCATTTACATTTCTGGTCTGTGCTGAAGCAGGAAATCCTAGCGGTGAGTCGTGCAAGCATTTTCAGGGGGAGATTTTGCCATAGCAATGTGCCTATATGTATCCGGGATTCCAACCTGATTCCCGGGTATATTTTTGGGGTATCCAGCAACTCTGGACCCAACTAGCTAGGCACATTCTCTCAACACTTTCTCTGTAAACCCCCCATGAAACTCCTAGCCTAGCAATCTCTGCTTGCTGGCGCTCCTGGAAAGGTAAAAACACAGAAAATTCTTTATTGGCGCATAATTATTTACAATGCATAGACAGTCACTGGGCTCAAGAGCTGACACTCCCGAACACCAATACAAAGATCAGAGGTAGCCAACTGGGCTAATAACCTTTATTATTGAGCCTGGTTACCCCCTCACTGTCACAGCAACACAGTTCGGTCAGGCTTGGGGAGAGAAAGCATACATTATCCAGAGCTTAGCTGAATGTGTTTTAAAGTGCAGACTAGCCATCAGATTTTGCAGTAAGGAAATGAGACGGGTATCTGATATTTAAATGCTCAGCTGAGATTTGTTAATAAGCTTGCTGCAGTGAGGCAGACTGAAAGTCAGAACTTGAGTAACTATTGCCAGACACGATAAATACATGCATCGCCTTCAAGTTATGTCATTTTTGTAATGTATTGTTTTTTAAAGGACATATATTATTGAGGCCTGTTTATGGCAACTCCAAAAAAGAGGACACATTTGCTGATAGATACGTTTCATTTAAAAAATCCACTTTGAACTTCTCCTTAAAGTGACTACTATCAATAAAACTGCATCTAAAAGTCACTAATACTGAGAACCTGAATGGGAAGGATCAATGTCTCACAAAGTAGTCAGAACAAGAAACAGAGAATGCTTGCAAAGTCTTTGAATGTTATTTAGTAAAGTAGCTACAAAACTGGTGAAAAAACAGTGCAAAGTATTTGCATCCAATTTATTAAAGGAAAAGCTCCAATTAAGATCAATGGGATTCCTTTTCTTTGTTAAATAATGCGCTTTTTTCTGCACTGGGTTTCCCCAGTTTTTCAGCTGAGAGGTTTTAGTAAATAGATCCCCTCATGTGTACATTGTAACTGACAGTGACCATTTATTAATTTTTATGGGGATGCGTTTTTTCAATCAATCTTTTCTGCCATAATGTTTTATTTCTAATTTTCTTTATTTAAACTCAAGTGAATAGACACATCCTTAAGGAAAAATCCCTGCTGAACATATGGGGGGCTTAGACGTGACCAACCCTATAAACTGAAAATTATATTTGTGCATGTGGAGGGTGAATAATTGATATTCTTTGGCAATTATTTCTCAAAAATTGTATTCATTTTTAAAGATTCAATCTGAAAAACAATTTTCTGCAGCAGGGTCCATTTGTCATCTTATTTGTTCAGCTTCATTTGCTCCTTAATAACTAATCACTTTTTCACATGTTTGCCTGTTATTGTGTTTATTATTATTATGCCTGCAATTTTCATGTCAGGAATATTTTCACTTGGAACCTTGAGAACATATAAAAAAATATATATATTTATATTTCTGTCCATGGAGAAAAGCCAATAAAAGTAACAACACATCCTACTAAAAAAAACATATGTAGACTACATTTTCTAAACAACAGACTTGGGGCTCTATGCAGTAAGCGTTGATAAGGTTTTTTTCGCCATTTTACTGCCAAAATTGGGTTTGAGATTCAGTAAACGCTGATAATTGCTTGATTTCGCCAGTTTTCGTTTCCGATAAATTTGTTATGGCCAGTCGCCTGCCGATAAGCCAGTTTTCGGCACTTTTCGACACTTTTTTAATTCGGCTGTATTCAAGTAGCAAAATCAGCTTATCGGGGCTGATCGGCACTAAGAAATTGAGACTTCATAGCCAATTTCTCCCGCCAACTAAAGTTGGCAAGTTGGAGGGGAGAACGATCGCTAAGGCTGCCGGAACGGCACTTAGAAAAAAAAACTCTTCTGTACATCAATGGAGTCAATGGAGCGGGGACGTATAACATTATAGTACTGTTTACGTTCGATTGCTCACAATACAAATGCGTTGAACATTATAGTGTGGGGGGCATTCACTGCATTGTGTCACACCTGACGTGTATTATTTGCATAACATTGTATTTTTATATGTTTTCATCATTTGCGTGTCACATTACTCATCATGTGACGATGTGTCAATGGAAAATCCTATACTCAACTCTTAAAAGAGAAGCTCACATCATATGACACATTTTACTGAACTCAGCGACAATTGTTTATATGATGTTACACATGTCACACATCTAACACATCAACCGTATATTCATGTTGCTTTACATTACACAATGCTTGTAATGTGTAACGCATCATCAAACGTTCATGTACATCTTTCTTCTCATGTTTACATGTACTTTGGGTCCTCCCTTTTTTGATGACGTCCGCTATTGGACAGTCAATCACATTGCATGTTTACATTGTAAACGTTGCATTACAAGCAATTCATGCTAACTTATACACACATCTACAATAGTTACTCATTGTTACACCTTTCAAACTGATTCAATAGCAACTATCCTGATGCCATAAATGTATGCATATGCACACGAGAATTCATTGTTGTGAACATGTGACACTAACATGGCAAATTAGACATGTTGCTGCAAACTGTTTCTACGTCAATCTCATGCTTTTAGCATACTTACATGACTGAGTGTTGCGTTCAGAAGTGCTACATGCATTACACATTACACTAATCATTTACAATTAATGCTTGTACAAATCTTCACCTTACATCATTGTCAAATATCACGATTGCCTGCTGAATACACAGAAATAATACTTTTTACATCAAATGGATACAGCTTGGGAGACAAGTACTTTAATATGTTAATGTAAGACGTTGCATTTTACAAACTCACCTGACATCATCACATAGCTATTTAAAGGACGCCCATTACCTGCTCATTCACAGCTATTGATTTCAAAATGATGCGATTGTTTAGGAGATGGAGGAACATTCTTTTGCACGAGTGGCTGGCTGATGAAGAGAATGACATAGGGCAAGGGAGGGACAGAGCCAGGGACAGTGACAGGGACAGGCACGCGGACACAACAGGGGCAGGGAGAGGGACAGGGAGAGGGACAGGGAGAGGGATAGGAGATCAGAGGAGAAGACCGAGGAGACAAGTTGTGGCTCGTCCGCGTGCGTACAGGGAGAGAACCTGTTAGATGGGATGAGTGAGGAGGAGATAGTAAGTCGCTATCGTTTGAGTTCAGCAGCAATCTTAGCTCTTTATGAAGAGATAAGGGGAGATTTAGATTTTGTGACAGCCAGAGGTCGTGCAGTCCCTGGGCTTGTTAAAATGCTGTGCTCATTACATTATCTTGCTTCCGCGTCATTCCAGACAACTGTGGGCATAGTGGGCGGGGTCTCGCAATCTACATTCTCGCGGGCCTTTACCCAGTTTCTCTATGCACTCAATAGACGCGCTAGGAATTATATTCATTTTCCTAAAGAGCAGACAGCGTGGCAGGAAGTCAGGAATGGCTTTTATACCATAGCCGGGATACCATGTGTGTTGGGTGCAATTGATTGCACCCATGTTGCTTTGATTCCGCCTAGTCAGAGTGAGCATGCTTACCGCAACCGTAAGCACTACCATTCCCTGAATGTACAGGTGGTATGTGATGCCACGATGAAGATAATGCATGTGGTAGCCAAATTCCCTGGTTCCAGTCACGATTCCTCTATCCTGAGGAACTCATCAGTCTTCCATGCTTTCGAAGAAGGCCATTTTGGACATGGTTGGCTGCTGGGTGAGTACATATTTGGATGTTGTAACACAAAACTAATTTTTGTTTAGGAATGATTTTATTTTAGAATGTTATCACTAATGTTACCTTATGTGTGCTCCATTGATTATAGGTGACTCAGGATACGGAATTAGGCCGTGGCTCTTGACTCCGGTGCTAAACCCTCAAACTGAAGCAGAGGAGAGGTACAATGCTGCCCATATATCTACGCGATCTGTTATAGAGAGGACATTTGGCCTACTCAAGACCAGATTTAGGTGTCTAGACAGAACTGGTGGGGTTCTTCAATATAAGTCACTAAAAGTGACTGATATTATAATTGCCTGTTGCATTTTGCACAATGTGGCACTCAGACATAATGTACATACAGACATAGGTCAGGCTTTGGTAGAGGAGCATCCCACCAATGTACCAGCTGAAAATGAACAAACAGCCAGTGGTGCCCAGACATGCCAGAATGTCATAAATACTTTTTTTTCTTGTAAGTAAATACTGCTGCGGCACAGTTTATTCGAGCATTTGCCCGTTCTGTGCCGCAGCAGTAGCCTGGCGCGCGCCCGAGTGTGACGGGCGCACGCCGAAGCAGCGGAAGAGCGCCCTCCGATCGGGGCGCTCTCCCTACCGCTGCCGGGTCCGCCGGGTCCCCCGGAACCCCCTGCCGCTGTCCCGCGATCGCGGGACACCAGGGCTCCCTCGGGGAGCCCCTGGACACGCGTGCAGCGGGCGCACGCTCCCGATGACGCGTGACCGCGCGTCTATGACGCGCGGCACGCCGAGGGGCGGCCACTAGCAAGCCGGGAGATTTCCCGGCTTGCGGTACCGACCACACTTCAATAAAGTGTGTCGGTAGTGTACATATATGTTCCTAATACTACTTTGATATATTCATTATGTTATATTAACACTACATTTGTTATAATAACCATCCTGTTAGGACACAGATGAATATGGGTAGCACACCTTTCTCTTCTCTGCTGTGTGGACAAAGGCATGTGGCACCGGTATGTTATTCTTGCACAGGTTATATAATCCTTCTTCGAATGTAAACTAGTTGTGTGTATGTGAATACAACAAGTGTTACAAACGAGTAATTTCGTTACATTGTGTTGTTGATTATGCAAACACAATACACAGAGTATGGCCATAGTCATTCATTCTTGCAGTATGGTTACATACAATCTTATTGTTACACTGTTACATGTGCATCAATATGATGTGTACACCAGGCAGGTTTTCATTTTTTATGTTACTAAATATACATGGTGTTTCATATGTAACACCAAATAGACACTTTGGTGTGTTGCTTACGTTAATGAAGATGTCATGTCAATGTTTGCAATTTAAGTATTGTTCTATTTTTTTTATAGGTATATCTTATCTATGACTGATCATGGTATGTATATGAACTGACATCTTTCATAAGATGTGCCTACCTCTATATACGTATAATTATAGGATGTATAAACCCAACATAGTTGTCAACTAGAAATCTTACATACATCTCTTTTCTCTATCATGTACATGCGTTTACATACTCTTGATATTTCATGTGCATTGTATGTGAAAATTATTAGTGACATGACATCACATTTAATGTATGTACCCTTAAACATTCCATTATTCTAATATAGGGGTGGGTGGAGAGAAGGGGATAAATGCTGGTAGTGTTTTGCTTAGAGGAGGTGATTAACCACGGATGCACATGAGTGATCATAACACTCCATACATGAATGCCTGTAATCACACCAATGCTTTGTACATCTTGTATGTTGCAATGTATGTGATTAGTTATGGTATCAATGAATTGTAAAGATTATTTTGACATTGTCACATGTGTATGTATAAGTCACACATGTGTGTTGATGTGACCTACATGTAACAAGTGTCAAACTGTTAACACAAACCAAAATATTTATAAAATTTATTAGTAATTTTGCATAATTCATTTCACCCAATGACAATGTTGGTAATATAGTTGGAATGTCATACACGTCAGTTAATCACTATTATGAAAATCATTTACAAGTATTGTCAACATATGAACGTAAATCACGTTCACATTTGCATAGGCACACATTTCAAGACCACTGTTTGTGTCTGTATCCATTTGTGTATGATGCATGTATAACACCGTCAAATGATAACATCAGGTTTATAATGTTAGCTTATATCATCATACTCACTTTACTCTGTATGTGTTGAACGTTTACTAAACACAGTAAAGTATAGTTAGTTTGCTAAATGAAATATACACAGAAACTTATATGTTTACAATATCAGTACCTAATTTTAATAAATTCATGCATTATAGTTGAGTACTACATGTTGACATAAATTTTTTTTCCACACTCCAAAACTATTAAAACAACATCCCCATGTAACATGAGAACTTTTACATGAAATGGCTACTTGGTTTTAAGTCTCCTTTACAGTCATACGTCCCATTATACAATGTACTACACAAATGTGTTTGCTGAGTGGGATTGGTTGTTATATATTAAACAGAGCATGGCATATAATGTTAGTTAAAAATAAAGTACACACATCAAATGTAAAAAATGCACTGTTTAGCAACATCATTATGTTAATTAAGTGGTTATGAAATATAGGCATAACCGGATCACATTTTGTATTGTTTGTTAATATGCGCTGCAAGCATTATAAAAATTGTTGCATATGTAGTATATTAGTCGGTCGCTCCTCCTCACAATCATCTCATATAACGTTTGACTCTTCTGAAATCATACATTGATCCCATTGATTCTTCCCCAACATCTCTGAAATACAGCAAACACATGATGGTCACAGATGGCACCTTTATATATGTGTAGCCATTACAACGCGTTACACATCTCTATATGATTGTGTATATCCATGCGTAATTCACTTATATGTTAGAAGTGCAAGGTTACAAGTAAACATCATTATTTATCCTTTTGTTAATTGCGTTGCAGGCATAACTATGGATATGATATTTCCGTTGCCTGTATACATAATAATGTGCGCGCACATCTTAATTTGCGCACGCACTTCCCGATTGGGTCGACTAAGTGTTAGCGCATGCGCTAAACAATGTGTACGCTGTGCGTTCAATACATGTTGTTACTAGCATTAAGCATATAATATGTATTTGAAATCCAATGAAAGCGAAACTAAATTAGTTCAGAACACGTACTTCTATAATCTTTTTAAACGGACGTGTGTGGATGGAAACAACGGACGATCACCCAATGAGCGAATACAATACGTGTGACGTAATGTTAACGCAGCGTGAAGTGCACGTAAACACTCCTTCCACTGAATTAACATTGGGCTACCGCACTGTGAACGCCCACAAACACAGGCGCGCGCGCATGACACAGTGCAGTGACCGTAACTATAACAAACGGACACAGCCAATAGGCTTTGACGCGTGCACGTCGGTTGGGGGCGGGGCTTACATCTGTAATCCTTTTTAAGGACGCCTTGGCACATGACAAGGGTCCCACGTCATATGTGGCCGACCCTCTTTTTTTTTAGATGTTGCATGATAAACAAAGAGGTGTGTGTTACAGTTATGGTAACATGTTGCAATGATATGTTTTAAGATATAGGAAACTAGGTATATTTTCTCCGTTAGCAATGTGTACTAAGGTATCTGGTTGTAGTATATTGTAATAGGAAACAATGTGTTTGTGAACGCTACATGTAATGCTGTCTGCAATGTTACGCTGTATCCACACATTTAGCGTAGAAATGGTGGATATTTAAAAGTTAAAAGTGAGTCAACGCATAACGATTATTATATTTACCATTCTTGTAGAAGTAACATTTCGTTTGGCTGCAACTGGTCGCTCCAGAAAAACAGTGGATTTTCATCGTTGGTTGAGGCAACCGTTGAATCCTGTAGGAGACACGTGTCCATGAGGCGCTCATAGGAATCAGCACTGCCTTCTTCAAACGATACGTCCGGAGGTACGTACAGTTCTTGGTTTTGCCATTCAAATGGGTATTGACCAAAAAGGTTGGGAAACACATCATAATAGTTATGTTCCTCTTGCATCTGTGGTTCTGGAATGGAGGGTGCAGATATTGTAGCAGGTATCGATTCATACGGAACAGTAGTAGCCGATCCATTGCTATTGGTATTAGGAATAAAAAAGCTATTTATCAGAAGATATGTGCCATGTTCCATGGTAAGTATAAATTGTGGTGCAATCTGCCAAAATCCATACCTTTCCTGTAGGTTATCTTGGACATGTTCAAATAACTCATTTGTTGTTAAAGTGAATCGTACAGATGATTTAAAATTTTCTGTGCGGCCCGGGTCTTGGTAATATGGATATTTACTTCTGATCATGTCATAGATTACCCCAACGTTAGCTTTGTGTTGTGCAGTTGAGATGATAGCCTCTGCTATCATAATTTTGAAAGGTTTGTGCGGATGCGTGTTCAAAGTTGTCTGGTCTGCCATTGCTGCGTCTCAAATAATGTGTGAATCAGGAGTTGAAGTTTTCTTCTGCTGAATGTGAAATTATTTAAATGTTATCTTTTGTGGCTTTTGCCAAGGTCGCTATACAATTTCAATGTTGCACTCCTTTTTTCAAACACCAATTCGAATGTGTAGAAAAAATTGGCACACATTATTTGGGATAAGATAGCTATTTCACAGTGAAAGTGTAATTATTTTTCCCGTAATCTTCATTCTCAAAACAAGGGTACGATTTTAATTAAAAAACAATGTGGGTGAGAAAATGTAGTGTTGGCATTAGGAAAATTCTGCCTACACTGACATAATGAGATATAAACACACCTGCTAATGTTTTTCTCTCTGTGTTTTGTTCCACATTTCAGTATGTATATATATATATATATATATAAAACCAACAATGAAATATATATATATATGTGTGTGTGTATGTTACTGTATTTAATGCCTTATATGTAAAAAGGGATTGTTAGATTGCTCACACTTATTTAAAGGTTTAAACATTACAGGGTAAGTATGTTTGAGGGCCTATTAGAGTCAGCTGTGTCCAATTTGGAGTTAACATCAAATAAGGCCTTTTGTGAGTTTACAAGGCCGGTAGTGTTACAACATATAATATATCTATTTAATCCAGTTCTAGACTGAACATATTGATGGCAGTAAGTAGGCCTTGTTTGAAAACTATTAAAATGGTGATGAAGGTGAGTGAATTATGTGATTCATAATATTAGGCCCATATTGTTAAAGGGTCAGATCATGTATATTTCACTAACATAAGGCCTGTTTTATTTCAATATTGTGTTTTCACAAGGAAGCATCATATATATATCTTTTGATACAAAACCTCTAGACATATTTACATGTTTAAAACATTAATATATATATATATATATATATATATATATATATATATATTTTATTTATACACTGTGTGTGTACATATATCCATAGATACTACATATATATTACTACACAGTCACAGATATGTTATTGAAACCAGTACTCATACAAGATGAAAGGCCAACATTAAGAAGCTTCAAGGAAGGTGAAAGTAAGTAATATTTGACAGTTCATCCTGCACAAAACTGAAATGTAGAATGTTAGCAGTTAAATATATATTTATTTTAACTTGCATGTGAATACTATTAACATGCAATGATTACCTAAATTACCTACCAAACACACCCAAATACAATCTTTTGCAGCTAAGTGAATGTCAGCTTCTCAAAACATTGCAAGTGTGTAATGTTGGACCATTACTGAACAGATGATTAATACATAAATATTATTTACATTATGCATTCATTCGGACTGTGAACATTTCCAAACCTTCATGTGTATAAGGACATACTTGAATGTTTGGAAACAACAGGTCTTCATCATACATACAATATTCATTAGATAATCTCAAGTCAACAAAACAAGGCCAAATACAGATTCACTTAATTATAACATTTATTCTTTTTTTTCCTTTTGAGACCGAGTCACAGGCCTGCTTGTTGTCTCTTGGATTTTTCTTTTCCGTTTGGCTACAACTTTAAGCAAAACAGAGCCAGTTTGACTGGCCTGTGCCACTTCACGGGCAGGGCTTGTGGCCTGTGGCACTTCACGGGCAGGGCTTGTGGCCTGTGACACTTCACGGGCAGGGCTTGTTGCCTGTGCCACTTCACGGGCAGGGCTTGTGGCCTGTGCCACTTCACGGGCAGGGCTTGTGGCCTGTGCCACTTCACGGGCAGGGCTTGTGGCCTGTGCCACTTCACGGGCAGGGCTTGTGGCCTGTGCCACTTCACGGGCAGGGCTTGTGGCCTGTGACACTTCACGGGCAGGGCTTGTGGCCTGTGACACTTCACGGGCAGAGCTTGTGGCCTGTGACACTTCACGGGCAGGGCTTGTGGCCTGTGACACTTGTGAACAAGTTGGTACACAGTGCACAACTGATGGTTGCTCCGTTTCATGTTTGTGTTTTTTAGTTTGTGTCCAAAAACTGGTCAGTAGTAACTGCTTGTGCATTTGTCTTTTTGGTGCCTCCTTTGTAGGTGTCAGCTCCAGACTTTCTGCAGATGGCAGCAGTTGAATGTTGAGAGGAACATGCACAGAACTTTCAGCTATTGTACCGGTAACATCCCGACCTGGGGAATGAATATCAGATGCATGGGATGAAAAATTAGCAGCATCTAAAGATCCTTCCTCTGATGGGTTAAAGTTGAAATGATGTGCTGCTGTAGTCATTCTCAAGTGATTAGCTTGGGTTAGCTGAACAACTACTGCTTCTAAACGGTGTGTTTAATTTTTGTATCTGTTTAGGAACTTCAATGAAGACTCTGTGGAGATGTGACAATTGTGATATCGTTTCTTCCTGCAGTGATATCATCCTTTCGTGCACTGACATCAGATCTGAATGGCGACAATTTTCTGCTTCAACAATTTTTTCCTCAGAAGCTGCTATTGCTGCGTATGTGTTAATTGCTGGAGGAATGGCCTGTGTTACTCTTTGAATAGGAACCTCTTCATGGTCACTTGATTGCATTTCTGTGTCTTTGGCATCATCATGTTCTAAAAATAAATGAACACATGATGAAATGGCATGGTAATGTCTGCTGTTTTACTATGTAATTATACACTGTGCTAACAACTAACACCTAACATGTTTCCATAAGTTTTATGACGTCACATTAAAATGTACCTTGACTTAAGAATTATGTTTGGGCTCAGTGTGAAATAAGAATGAATGAAAGGTTGGCCAAACCTCACAACTCCTACATGATACTTTACATCACAAACACAATACATGTTCTCTTAAAAAACTTCCTTTTCAATTACACTAAGGGGCCTATGCAGAGAGCAGCGCTGGAAATTATTGGCGAGGGAAATAAAATGTACCTTTAATGGGGAGATTTTTTCTCCATATGCAGGAAGGTGAGAAATCTGCTATTTTTTTCATGAATGCGTGTGTCCAGTTGAAAATGGAGAGATGCGCGCTGCTAAAATGTCTTAGAAAAAATTCGCCGGTTTTTTTTTTCTCCCTTATGGCCGCCGAGTTCCAGCTTTTTGCCAACTTTAGTTGGCGGAGCTAATTGTTGAATTTCGCACCATGTTTTTGGCGCGAACAGCCGCTAGATGGCGATCGTCCCTTTCTGAATAGGGACCTTTTAAAAACTGGCGAGATTTAGGTTCTCGCCAGCCGCGCGGCGAGATTTTAAAAAAATGGCGCTTTTTTCTACACTCGCCATTACCTGCCTTTCTAAAGGCAGATTTCGCCAAAAAATGCCGCTTTTCCTGTTAGCGCTGCTCTCTGCATGAGGCCCTAAGTGATCAATTTAAATAACATGTCAAAATCAATTAATTAACATTACAACATAACATATATAAATGAACATATTATATGGCCTGCACCTCATACACTCTTCTTCCAGGTGCGATGAGCTGCATGACCCCGGTGAAGACACTTGTTCAGTGTCAGGTGACACATGTCCTCCAGGAGCAACTATATAGAACAATAATATTAAGTTGCTAAAGATCAAAAGCAATGGAGGGGTTAAATTGCCAGGAGAACATTATAAAGTAATTCTTTAAAAATATATCAAAAAATTAAAAATGTTGTCTAATCAGTTACATGTTAAAAAAAAAAGTTAAGAAAACCTGTTTTGAAAAAAATAATTAAGAGTGGTGGGGTAAAAGGAGGAGGAAGCTGCGGTGAGCTGGGATGAGGCTAAAATATCACTTATGGAAATAAAGGAATGTCATTAATCTATATGTGTTTTATGGTTTATTTCTTATACTCTGAGTTATGTATGTATTATTTGAAATGTTTTGCACTGGTCAGATATATTGTTATAGAGAAAAAGGAAACAACAGACAATCACAATAAAGTAATGTTCTTTAAGTTGTTCTATACATTATGTAAAGGCGTGCTAGACAGTATCAGTTTAACAACTAACCAATGACGAGACTGGTTTCATGGAATGTTAAGGGTATTAAATCCCCAATTAAAAGGAACAAAATATTAAAGCATCTAACGCGCGCTCCCGCTCAGCACTGAGCCCCTACAGCCGCAATTAGAGCGGCTTTAGTAGGGGCTCACCTATGCTTCCACAAGTGCGTGGAAGCGTAGGTCGTAGGGGAATTTAAAATTCCCCCGCTTGCCGGCGCGACAGGCCGGTCACGTGAGCGGTTCACCCAATGAGGGCGAACCAGCTCCGTGACGTCACTGGCCCACCCCCGGCCAGTGACGTGCCCGCCCCCGGCCCGCCCTGGCCTGCCCCCTGACAGCGCGTGCGGTAAGCAACTGCAAGGCCAGGGAAAGCACCCGCTTTCCCTGAGCCTCAGCGCGCCTCAGCGAGAGAGCAGGGAGCCTGGCCGAGGCCTTATTCAGGAAACACATCTAAACAGGGAGGAGAGCAAGAAACTTCAGACTAACTGGGTAGGTGAATGTGTATTCTCCCCAGCAGTGGGAAAGAAAGGGATTCTAATAAGAAAAACACTACCATATGAGCTTATATCAACTTGGAGTGACACAGAGTTAAGAGTGGTGCAGTATGATATCAAGATCAACAATATGGATATGTATATATAATATTTATGGCCCGAATGAATAGAGACAACCTTTTTTCCAGCATGTAACTGATAAATTGTTGAAAGAAAGAAGAGGTAACCTAATTGTGTGTGTGTGTGGGGGGGTGATTTAAATGCTGTAAGTGATCAATTTTTAGATAAATCTTATCTTAATTAGAGAAAAAGAAAATTAAGATTTGTACAGAGAAGCTTAGGGATTTTGCAAGATACATTAGGTTTGTTAGACTGCTGCAGGCTCTTTAACCCCACTGAGAGAGAATATACCTTTTTCTCGCTCCCACATAACTCCTTCTCAAGAATAGACTATATTCTAACAAGCGACCATATGATGGACAAGGTGTCTGCACTATCAGACCATGCACCAGTATGTTAGAGATACATTTTGGACTTGGGGAACACAAAAATAGAATCTGGAAAATCCTATCTTATCTTCATAATAATGAGGAGTTTAAAGCTTTCCTCCTCAATAGCTGGTATTATTTCCAGGACACAAACAGTATACACCAAAATGAGGGGAAATTTTAGTGGGAAACCAAAAGCAGTAATGAGGCAAGATTCTAGCATACATGAACAAAAGCAGGAAAGAAACAGAAGCAGAATACATTAAATCTAAAAACACCTCATCCAATTACCCAGTGTTCTATTACATTCTCAAAATCCACAAGGTTGTATAAAAATCCTCCCGGTAGACTGATAATTTCAGGGATCGAGTCCCTTACTCAAAATTTCTTAGAGTACCTTGACATTCTATTACAGCCATATCTTTTATCTTTTTTACAAGATACTGCACAAGTACTACAAATTTTTGAGAATATGGATTGGTAGGATAATTTAATCATGGCTACATGTGACGTTGCGTCCCTGTAAACATGCATTGATCATATTGTACAATTTGATAAACACTGTAGATCTCGAAGAAGAACAAATCAAATTAATTGTCAATGGGATTAAGTTCCTATTGGAACATAATACATGTTGGTTTGATGGAAATCATTATCTGCAATTTAGGGCACGGCATGGGACCAGGTTCGCGACGAGCTACACCAACATATTTATGGGTTGGTGGGAGGATAAATATATTTGGCCCAATAACATCTTCAGTGTGAGCCTGGTGCTATGGCGATGTTATATTGATGATATGGTTATTGTGTGGAGGGGTACAGAATACACTTTGGAAGACTTTTTCAAGTACATCAACAATAACCAGTGCAACTTTAAATTTACATATAATCAGTCAGAGTAAGACGAGAATAGAATTCTTGGACTTGGAAATCAAGATTGAAGATGGTTCCTTTCATACTAAAACATTTTTCAAGCCTGTGAGTTGTAACAATTTTCAGTTAGCTACTAGCAACCATCAAAAACATTGGCTCGATAATATCCCTTTTGGAGAGTTCCATAGATTAAAGCGAAACTATTCTAAGAAAGGAGATTTCTGTGAACAAGCTTTGTACCTTAAACATAAGTTTATAGAGTGACAATACAAAGAAGATACTGTAGAAAAATCACTCCAAAAAGTAAATGCAATAGAGAGGTCAGAAATGTTGATATATAAATCTAAAAATCACAAACAACAAAATTATTAATTTATACAATTTATTACCAAATATTGTGGTGAGTCTAAACAGAGTGAAAAAATTCTGGGGAAACATTGGCAAATATTGCAGAGAGACAGTCTGTTGAAAACCATCTTGACAGACAAACCAAATATTGTCTTTACGAGGGCAAGGAACTTGAAACAACAGTTAGTGCCAAGCTTTCTGAAAACAAAGAAAATACAAGCTGGTTAGAGGAAGGAACAAAAGTTTTTTTTTAGATGTACAAGTTGTCGGTGTAATTCAACATAACCAAGCCAAAGTAAAGAATGTTACCGGTGAAAAAATCACCATAAAAGAAACAATATCATACAACAGTAAAGGAGAAATGTATCTCATGACATGTACAGTAGTTATGGAATACAATACTGTATGTTGGACGAACAACGCAAACTCTAAAGACACGCATGTGAACATACAATACTGTATATGTAATATAGAAAAGGCCTAGAAAAGCATTGTGTGTTTAAACACTATGAAAATAAACATCATTGTAGATTATGTAAAATGTGTATGCATATAATATTAAATGACCACCTGCATAATGAAGACAGATGAACAAGGAGGCAGATATACTGCGGATGATAAAAAATAAATCTGATAATTAATATAAATAACTGTTAAAAATATGTATTATAATGAATAAACAAGAGAGATGTGGATCATGAACAATTCAATAAACAACTCGCAGATCACATGTACTGTATGTAGATAAGGTCAGAGATAAACTTGCAGGACCCTTACCTACTGTAGTGCCGACGAGTATTCTAAAACAAATCTGGGGCAATCACCAACAAGACACAGGTACATGCTGGGTACATGCTGCAACATTCCAGTGACATTTCTGCAACAGACTAATGGCCCATCGGATTAACATCGATCAAACTGAATGTGACTTCCAGGGACCCCTGCTGTGTTAATCCAAATGACCATTAGTCTCTGCAGAAATGTCACTGAAATGTTGCAGCGTGTACCCAGCATGTACCTGGATCTTGTTTGTGATAGCCCCAGATTTTCCAAGGCAAGTTTAAGGCAAGTTTTAGAATACCTGTACTAGAACAATAATATGTATACGTTCATACAATTGTGATAAAAAACGGGTATTAATAAAAGCTTGTTAAAAAGTGTATAGTGAACCAAGTGGGATAGGCACAATTTGGGCATAGAACTAAACCAAGGTGCTGGTGTGTAGGCACTCATTCAACCCGCCATTAGACAGAGTTTCCACCATATAGATCCAAAGGTCTCCCGAAGACAGAGCTTCTTGAACCTATCTCCTCCAAGCAATGAGGGAGGAATGTGCTCAAGACCCGTAATGGTAAGTGAGGAGTGATCCTATGAATGCACATTTCAAAAATGCTTGTATAGGCTGTGTGCCTGATTGTCATTGATGATACTGCGTCTACGTTCCAAAAAGCTCGTGCTCATAGCACATATTGTAGGCCGCATGAACATGACACTAAGTAGATGACGAATGAAGATAGACAATCAATAGATCCATTAACTTCATAAATAGAATCATTTGTGTGTTATCTAAAAGAACCAGTAGTGACCAGATGTTTGCATGTAAGGCATTGCTTTCTCCCACATTTAAAGTTGCCTTTATCAGTGATAATCCTAGATTCCCCATGTGTAGGTACAGTATCCTTAACTTACTTGGTGCCAATACATTTTTGATGTTCTTGGAACGTTTGAATGTGATGGGGATGTGTGGGGAGCAGGGAGCCAGTTTAATTCTATAAAACGGACTCTTCATAATATTTTCCAGCCATTTCTTATGCTGTCCATTAGAGGCATGTAAATAACTATTCATCTCCTTGGAAGTGCGTTCTTGTATGAATACGTGTGTCCTCTGGACAAATAAACAGCTCTAGATCTAAAAAACTAATGTGTGAGGAATCAATCTCAAAAGTAAACTTGAGTCCCATGTCATTGATGTTAAACGACTCAAGGACCGAAGTAAGTTCCGCTTTATCCCCATCCCAGATCAAAATAATATCATCAAGGAAACAGTCAAAGAACACCATGCTCCTGGCAGCTGCCTTTTATTAAGTTATATTTATTATCTTGTACAATTTATTCTATTGTATATTATATGTAGCCAGGACCCCTCTGGCTCCCCGGTTTACCCTTTCTCCCTCCCTTACAATTGCTCCGGTGGGAGCTGCTGTGGGGGCGAGAGCGTCGCATGGGCTCGCGGTGACAAGAGCTACATGGCGCTGCAATCTTGGATGTACTCGCGCATGCGCAGATGCGATTGCGGTGGCCATTACAGTGTTGGAGAACTGGCAGAAGAGGCACTCCATAGTACAGGGACTGCCCACAGTTGCTCATGCTCAGTTGAGTAGCGGCGGCCATTACATGTTTGCGCATGCGCAGTGTAGATCGCGCACGCGGCCCCAATGCTAAAGAAGGCTATGAGGAACTACAACTCCCAGCAGCCCCAGGGGCTGGAGCACAGGTGACTCACAGCAGCCAATAGAGTTACTAGACCCCTGCTGTATAGATACTCCAGACAGGGACCATGCTAGTCAGTAGGAGCTGGGACAAAGCGAAGGGAGGGTGTATATGTGGAGGGAGGCAAGTAGACTCTGCACTAGGCCTGAAGTCTCCCCTTAGGACCCAGCTAGGCCCTACTCACCCTCAGCTTGTGGCTGCTACAGGGATGCCCCCTAGGATAGGGACAGGGTCCTTTAAAGCCAGCTTCAGTGAGGTCACAACCAGGAAGCATGGAATTCCTGGCCTCTGCTGTGTTGGTGAATTAGTCTCTGTAACATCAGAGGCAGAGACATTCTAACAATGGATCACTCCAGGTGGGAGCTACCCATCGCTGAGGCGGATGCGACGCAGGATCATCCGTCTGGATCAAGGGATAATTTCCAAGCCAAGCATCTGCGCGCCCGAGTGTGGACACACCCGGCAGGTACCATCATCCCTACGCGTGCACCAACTATACACCTCATCTTAGTGGGCAGCGCTGTTCCACACTTGGGTGGGGGACTCTGGGTAAACAGTGTTCGGGGAGAAAAAGGTGTGGGGGCGTAAAGGCCCTGTAAGGTGACCGGGCAGTTGTACTATTAGTATAACAGGGGTGACATTAGTGTTGGTGATGTTATTATTGTTATGTTCTTTATCTGCATACAGTAAACTGTTTTACCTATACACTGTGTATGTGGTTACTGTGTATGTGGGTCCTGTGTCAGGGGTTATTCTACACTTAGAATCCTGCATAGGTAGAGGCGCTGTTATTGTGAAGATCGTTCCAGGATACACCCTAAGTTCCCACCAGCGAGGCTCAGGCCTCCTGGGAACCTGACAGGTAATGCACCACACCTATTAATATGTGTAGTTCTCCCACAAAGGTCTCTAGATGAGATTGGAGGGGTGTTTGGGTGGGGGATACATGTGTTACATATATATTTCTACTCTAATTGAACATTGATTTAGTGAATTTGTATTTTTGGTTTGTAAATATTGTTTATTGTATTGAAAACATCTTCTATTGCATTTAAAATGATGAAATCCTGTGAGGAGAGGCTGGCTAGGTGCCATGCATTTGCACATATTGAAAATAACACTGCTGGCAGTAAGCTAGGGGTTGATATTGATATCAAGTCACAGTTCTATAAACTTGAAAAATTATTCAGGGAAAAAATGACTCATTGGTGGGATTCAATCTCTTTACAACAATATTTGGATAAAAAACAAATCCCAAGGGGTTTGAGAATCCTTAAGAAACCAACCTTTGAAACCGATATTGAATTTACTATTGAATAGAACTGTGCTCTTGAAACTTGTTCATTTTCCTTTTTAAACTTTATATTAGATTTAGCGAAGAGAAATTCATGTGTTTGAAGAAAGAAATAGAGGCTGTTCAGAACATCTTGAGGCCTTATGAGGATACCACTGAGTTCATGCATTTGGATGATTTGGTGAACAAGAGGGTAGAGATATTTGAAAAAGAGATAATTGAGAGGAAAAATAACAAATTTCTACGAGATGAGGATGATTATGCTAATGGTAGAACTAGGGATTGGAGAAGGAACACTTATAGGCCCACTGGACGTGGCAAAGATCGTTCTGCATCCCATAAATGGGAATATAAACCCAAGAAACCCCCAGGAGACCCCAACCAAGTGTACCCAGGGATAGTGTAGTTGGTTCTAAGGTCATTGCACAAGTACATTCTAATAAGGAAGGCACAAATGAATCTGTTTATGCTTGCTCTGTAGCAAATCGATTCTTTGTATTACAGACAGACAATAGTACTCTGATTGACCATGATAATTTTGTGTCTAATGCTTTGAGAAATGGTACTAGACCTAAGGTTAGTAGTTATGATGATCACAATTTACGTTCAAGAAGGGACGCTGCACCTGCACCCTCTGCTTCGTTTTCTTCTTCCTCTTTTTTAGTGAAGTCCCAGAGCGAAAATTCATACAAAGAGAAAATATATCCTCTATGGGACATCCGATATATCACAGATCACAAGTAGAAATTCCCCGGAGAAGAAAGTGAAGTTCAGAGGAACTAGAGCAGGGCAGAGTTGCCAAAGAGTGAAGAGGAACAAGTCAATAAGGTGTGATCCACAGAAATATGGTATTTTTAATCTATATTTACACATTTTATGATCACACCAAATTTCATTGCTGACTGTGAGGATCTGGCATTCTGCTGGCTGAAGACCGTCTCCTCACCTGAAAACACCTGCCACCATGGACATCCAGGATGCGCAGTCTCACGGCCCCGTTATGCGCGCGCAGACCTTGCGCGACTTGTTTGCCCACCCACGGTCTCCACCTCCACCCCCTGCTCCAGCGCACGGCAAGTGCGCTCATCCAGCCTCCCCTCTGACTCACGCCCCAGTCCCTGCCCCCATCCTGGTGACGGACAGGACCAGCATGGGAGTGACTTGTGCTCCGGTCTCCACCCAGGCCTCAGTGACGTCCGCAGGTCAGTGCGCGCTCAGTCCTGTCTCCGTTCCTGATCAGGCTGCATCATAGGACATACCTGTGTGCACCAGCAGCCTATAGGATTTGGTTTCCTGGTTCCACCCTGACTCTTCATTGGAGGATCTCGCTTTATATACCCTCTTGCTCCAGACACTCATTGCTGAGTATAGTCTTGTGTGATGCTGTGCCTTGCTACATTCAGTTCCTGTATCTCCTGCATTGCCTTGTTTTGCCGTGCCTGTTGATCCTGCCACTGCCTGACCCTGCTACGTACCTTGGACTCTGCACCACTCTACTCCTGATTCGGATATCCAGCTACCTTCCTCCAGTCTCCAATTCTGAACCTGGCTACGCACCTTGACGATCCGCTACTCTCCAATCCTGAACCTGGCTACGTACCCCGATGATCCGATACTCTCCAATCCTGAACTTGGCTACGTACCCCGAAGATCCACTACTCTCCATTCCTGAACTTGGCTACGTACCCCGACGATCCGCTACTCTCCAATCTTGATCTGGCAAGTACCCTCTACTACTCTCACATCTATACTCCTGACCTGGCTTGCATGCTTGGCTGTGGGTTGGCGTTACTCAATTCCCTACCTCAGCACCACAGTCACCGTCTAGGCTGGGGGCGGGCCTGGTGTTCTTTGGCCGTTTCATTGATATTATTTTGATGGGATGGGGATAAAGTGGAACTTACTTCGGTCCTTGAGTCGTTTAACATCAATGACATGGGACTCAAGTTTACTTTTGAGATTGATTCCTCACACATTAGTTTTTTAGATCTAGAGCTGTTTTTTGCCCAGAGGATACTCGTATTAATACAAGAACGCACTTCAAAGGGGTGAATGAAAATAGTTCTTTTCATGCCTCTAGTGGACATCATCAGAAATGGCTGGAAAATATTCTGAAGATTCAGTTTTTTAGAATTAAACGTAACTGTACCTCTACAAAGGACTTTGTTCAACAAGGTCAGCTTTTAATTAATACATTTCTTGAGAAGGGCTATGACAGAACTCTAGTGTTAAAGGCCTTTGATGAGGCTAAAACAGGCAGATCGGACTACATTGTTGGGATCATCTAAAGACAAATATGTATCGAGACAAACGAAAAAAGATTGTCCAAAGTCTGGTCAAGATTTCTGCCCACGATTTATTACCAAATACAATTCAGCTGCCTCCTCCATCAAAGGGATTCTTAGGCGCCATTGGAAAATCCTTCAAAGTGATCCTATAATGGGCTCCCTGCTCCCCACACATATCCCCATCATGTTCAAAAGTGCCAAGAACGGAGCAAGCAGACTTCCGGTGACGTCACCGTGAATGGCTGGGTAGGCAGAGAGCACCCGGCACTCTTCCCACAGAGATAACTAGAAAAGCACCCCAGACGGCGCAAATCCCCCCCAAAAGTGTCCAGCACCCTCCCTAAAGTCGTCAGGCATGACGGGGAAACAACAAAAAAGGACACAGAACCCCGTTTCAAAGTTTTTCCAACCAGCTCAGCGCCTGATGGAGCCGGCCTCAGAATCGCAAGATGGCGCTGAGGAGCATGAGCACGCCGCGGAGGCTGCGATGCTTGCCCAAGCTACCCCAGCCCAGCAGGAGCTCAACTCAGAATTTTTTGAGGCCCTTCTCCTCAAGATGAGGAGGGGATTCGTGGAGGACCTCGAAAAGGTCCTACGGGATATCAGATCAGACCTCAGCATGCTTACCACAAGAACGGAGGCAGTGGAAGCGCAAATATCCACGATCGCGGTAACCCACTCCAACATGGAGGACGACATGAACAGGATGGGGCATGATCACTGCCCTCAAGAACACCATAGAAGACCACGAGAACAGGGACCGTAGGCAGAACCTACGATTCAGGGGGATCCCTGAATCAATCCCGCCTGACTCCCCCCAGCCTTACCTCAAAAAGCTGTTTCTGAATCTTGTTCCCGACCTCACCGATCATGATCTCAGCTGGACAGGGCACATAGAGCCCTCGGCCCCAAATCGCCCGACCCTAACCGCCCAAGGGACGTGATTGTGAAATATCACGTATACGCAGCAAAGGAAAAGATCTCGGCGGCTGCGAGAAGAGCGGGAGATGTTAAAATGGACGATTACACAATCCAGATATTCAGCGACTTATCCAGGTCAACGGTCTTGAAGCGAATGGAGATGAAGCCTCTTACGGCTCTCCTCCGTGACCGCGGAGTCTCCTACCACTGGGGATTCCCCTTCAAACATATTGTCCCGAGGAATGGTCGGTTTTACACTATCTCCGACCCGGAGGACATCAATGACTTCCTCAAAGTCATCGGCATCACCCCCCAAGAGGGGAAGAACGAGTAGAACGTCCCCCCCGAGCAGCACGACTCGAACCTGCCGAAACCCCCAGAGCCTCAGAAAGACTCGCCAATCAAAAGACCCACTGAGCCTCAAATCCTACAGCGCCGCTCCTGAACGGCCCTGCTGCCTCCACGTCCCTGCCTAATCCCACCTTTGCCTGAAACTCAACCCACCCACGCTAACTCTCTCTAACATTATCCCCTGAACCACTCTAATGAAGGCCCACCTGGGGCAATCACCCCCCCTTGCCTCTACGCCCCCCCTCTCCCTCCCCGCCTCTCCTCCTCCCCCTCCCCCCCTCTCCTTACCTTACTCCTTCCTGCCCCCCCGCATCTGCACCCGCCACGATCCAGCTGATGTCCTGCCCCCATCGCGGCCCAGCGGTCCCCAGGGGGGTGTCTGATGGGAGACGGTGTTTAGGAGCCCTCCACCTGTAGGATCGGCCCAGGATAAGCTGAGGGCCGCTGCCCGTTACGTCACCACCACCGACGGTCCCGCTCCCCCGCCGAGGAAGGGGCCTTAAAGGGCCAAAGCCGCAGGGTTGTCCTAAGAAGGAACAACCCCCCCCCCTTTGCCTCTACGCCCCCCCTCCCCCCCTCTCCCCCCGTTCCTTGCCTCTCCCCCCCGATCCTTGCCTCTCCCCCCCCTCCCCCCTCTCCCTACCTTACTCCTGTCTGCCCCCCCGCATCTGCACCCGTCATGATCCAGCAGACGTCCTGCCCCCATCGTGCTCCCCCCTCTCTCCCCCCCCTCTCTCCCCCCCCTCTCTCCCACCCCCCTCTCTCTCCCCCCTCTCTCCCCCCCTTGTTCCTCCCCCCCATACAATGATTACAGGGGTACTCTCACGATACCTTAGTGAGATGACACGACCTAAGCGACCCCCTGAGCCGTACAATAAGTGTTTTCATGATGTTCAGTTCCATCTACTGTGCCGAAGTGTCTTGTACCTAATTAAGAATCCCCAGGTGATCACAATGACCTGCGTTGTATAAGAACAGTAAGGTAGAAGACGGGTTCCCCCCCCCCCTCCTACGGTGTATTTAAGATACAGAAAACGAATGTTATTCATTGTACTGAAACCCCATGTGCCTAAGCATAGCCCAATATGTGGTACAAATAACCTGTGGTAGACAAGAACCATTATGAAAGTGATGAAAAGCACCACCCTTGTCCTCTCCTCCCCCCTCTCCCCTCCCCAAAGTGTCCCAGAACCCCCCCTCTCCCCATCCATCCCCCCATTTGTCCCCCACGCCCACCGTCATTAGATTCTATGCTGCATTGAAGATGTAGAAAATGAATGTTGACCAATGCGTTGAAATTTCTTGTGCAAAACCACAGCCCAAGCTGATGTATACATAATTGGTGGAAAATAAGAACGCTTGAGGGGAGGTAGAAATACCACCACCCACTCCACCCACCACCCACGCCATCTCCTCCTCCCCCCCTCCCCCCCTCCCCTCCCCCCCTGAGCGACCCCTCCCCCCCATCCCTCCCCATACGATCCCCACATCCACCGTCAAAAGATCCTATGCTGAAATGAAGATGTAGAAAATGATTATTGATCTATGTGTTGCAAACTCCTGTACAAAACCACAGCTCAATATGTTGTATAAATAATTGATGGGAAATAAGAACGATTAGGACGTTGTAGAAATAACGCCACCCGCCCACGAACGGCCCCCCCCCCTCCCCACCCCCCTTCCCTCCCCCCCACCGCCCCTATCTGGAAACCCCATTTCCATAATTAATATTTACGTCCCCAACGAAAATCAGGTACAATTTATACAAGATCTGTTAGAATCCCTGGTCCAATCTATACTCGCCTCACTACTATTGGTCGGAGACTTCAATATGGTTTTGTCACCAGAGCAGGTGACAGAAACACATGACGGAAACACACAGTAAAATACTTATATATTCTAAGAGAATGGATGTAGCATTGGGCTTCTCTGTCGTCTGTTCTATACTGCTGCGGCCAAGTTTATTCGAGCATTTGCCCGTTCTTGGCCGCAGCAGTAGCCTGGCGCGCGCCCGAGAGTGACGGGCGCGCGCCGAAGCAGCGGAAGAGCGCCCTCCGATCGGGGCGCTCTCCCTACCGCTGCCGGGTCCGCCGGGTCCCCCGGAACCCCCTGCCGCTGTCCCGCGATTGCGGGACACCAGGGCTCCCTCGGGGAGCCCCTGGACGCGCGTGCAGGGGGCGCACGCTCCCGAAGACGCGTGACCGCGCGTCTATGACGCGCGGCACGCCGAGGGGCGGCCACTAGCAAGCCGGGAAATCTCCCGGCTTGCGGATCTGGCCGCAGTGTGATAAAGTGTGTCGGTAGTGTACATATGAGGCAAACACAGAGTAGGTAGCGCTATCTATATATGTGATGTAACCCTAATGCAGGTATTACCCTAGCATGGGGTGCTGCCTAAACACTAAAACTGACCCCCTGGTCAGTGACAGAACAAGAGAAAAAAATTATAGTGTTAAAAGGCGCCAGCAGGTAAAGGATATATTCACCAACAGGAAGAAAACCGAAGTGGATTCCAGACGGTAGAGATGTGCTTAAAGAAAATGCAAAAAACACAAAACATAGTGTAATACTGTATGTACAAGAAACAAACAACATATACTATACTAATATTAATTTAAAAATATATATCAGCTGAGATCAAGGGTGGTAAGAATTTTACAACATTTAATAAAATAGTTTAAAAACACTGGACATAAAAAACATAGCAAATAATATAACACATTAATCTAAGACAATATTAAGGACAATTAATATGGGACCCGTGTTCAGCTACACCAGGTGGAGTGCCCACTCACCGGACGCAAATGGTTTGCAAGCGGTGGATATATTGGAGAGTATCCCCTCTCTTTTCAGCTCACACAGCCACTGCACAGGAATCTGGGCCAAGATGATAGTAGCACACGCCAGACCGCGTGTGTTTCTCCCATGGCTCTCGTTTCTCGTCGCAGCTGGTGATAGATGAAAACGCAGCAATTGCGTGCTGCTCACTCAGCTGTTGCACTGGGTTCGGGGCCAAGATTTCAGCTGCACACGCTGAACTGCGCGGGCTTACTTCTCCCTGGCACTCCCACCTCCTCGTGGCTGGTGGCAGGTACACCGCAGCAGATTCGCGATAATTCTGAGTACAAGCTGATAAACAGCGGATTCGTCACGGCACGGGAAGCACCTCCAGGCGTAGTGATTTGAGTCCCACAAATTAACCCTACGCGTTTCGAGAGCGAGCTGCTCTCTTCCTCAGCTTGCTCTCTTCCTCACTACGCCTGGAGGTGCTTCCCGTGCCGTGACGAGGGGTGGGAGTGCCAGGGAGCCACGAGGGGTGGGAGTATCATCTTGGCCCAGATTCCTGTGCAGTGGCTGTGTGAGCTGAAAAGAGAGGGGATACTCTCCAATATATCCGTCCGGTGAGTGGGCACTCCTCAGGAAGAGAGCAGCTCGCTCTCGAAACGCGTAGGGTTAATTTGTGGGACTCAAATCACTACGCCTGGAGGTGCTTCCCGTGCCGTGACGAGGGGTGGGAGTGCCAGGGAGCCACGAGGGGTGGGAGTGCCAGGGAGAAGTAAGCCCGCGCAGTTCAGCGTGTGCAGCTGAAATCTTGGCCCCGAACCCGGTGCAACAGCTGAGTGAGCAGCACGCAATTGCTGCATTTTCATCTATCACCAGCTGCGACGAGAAACGAGAGCCAGGGGAGAAACACACGCGGTCTGGCGTGTGCTACTATCATCTTGGCCCAGATTCCTGTGCAGTGGCTGTGTGAGCTGAAAAGAGAGGGGATACTCTCCAATATATCCACCGCTTGCAAACCATTTGCGTCCGGTGAGTGGGCACTTCCTCAGGAAGAGAGCAGCTCGCTCTCGAAACGCATGGGGTTAATTTGTGGGACTCAAATCACTACGCCTGGAGGTGCTTCCCGTGCCGTGACGAATCAGCTGTTTATCAGCTTGTACTCAGAATTATCGCGAATCTGCTGCGGTGTACCTGCCACCAGCCACGAGGAGGTGGGAGTGCCAGGGAGAAGTAAGCCCGCGCAGTTCAGCGTGTGCAGCTGAAATCTTGGCCCCGAACCCGGTGCAACAGCTGAGTGAGCAGCACGCAATTGCTGCGTTTTCATCTATCACCAGCTGCGACGAGAAACGAGAGCCAGGGGAGAAACACACGCGGTCTGGCGTGTGCTACTATCATCTTGGCCCAGATTCCTGTGCAGTGGCTGCGTGAGCTGAAAAGAGAGGGGATACTCTCCAATATATCCACCGCTTGCAAACCATTTGCGTCCGGTGAGTGGGCACTCCACCTGGTGTAGCTGAACACGGGTCCCATATTAATTGTCCTTAATATTGTCTTAGATTAATGTGTTATATTATTTGCTATGTTTTTTATGTCCAGTGTTTTTAAACTATTTTATTAAATGTTGTAAAATTCTTACCACCCTTGATCTCAGCTGATATATATTTTTTAATTAATATTAGTATAGTATATGTTGTTTGTTTCTTGTACATACAGTATTACACTATGTTTTGTGTTTTTTGCATTTTCTTTAAGCACATCTCTACCGTCTGGAATCCACTTCGGTTTTCTTCCTGTTGGTGAATATATCCTTTACCTGCTGGCGCCTTTTAACACTATAATTTTTTTCTCTGGTAGTGTACATATGCCACGCTCAATAGCACTCCATTTTGACACATATACATATATATATTTTGTGGGGGCTCAGGGGTTTCCAAAAAGAGCTTGCTGGGGTTCTGTGTTTTGTTAACCCATTCTCAGCTGTTCCAGCTGGTGGAGGTTAGTGGCTCCTCCTTCCCAGGTTTTAAGCCCGCCCCTCCCCACTTCCCTAGTTTGCAGGTTCCTCATTCTGCTGGATATAGACCCACTGTGGTCTTTCTCCCTCCTAATAGAGGTAAATGAGAATTTTAATCCTAATAGAGGTATATTAGTATTTTATCTGGTAGTGTTATGACTTGCGAACAGGTGTCTGCCTTGACGTGGCTCGCAAGCTTACAACGCTTTGGCCAAAGGGTTAAACTAAATGACCCTATTTCAAGAGAATATATAAGTATTTTACTGTGTGTTTCTGTCATGTTGGATGTAGCATTGGGCTTCTCTGTCGTCTGTTCTAGATATTTGGAGGGCCCAGCACGTAGGCCAGAGAGACTACACGTTCTTCTCAGCCCCACACCAATCCTACTCGCGGATCGACTATTTTCTAGGCTCCACAAATGTTCTCCAGGCGGCCTCCCACTCCAACATAGGCCCGATCACATGGTCTGACCATGCCCCAGTCGATTTGACCCTCTCTCTACCTTTTGTTAAGAACTTTTCGTATAACTGGAAACTTTATGACTCTCTCCTTAATGACCCACAAATTGTAGAATCAATCCAGCACAAACTGGCCTCATTCTTTGAAATAAATAAAGGGTCAGTCTCTACAGCATCAATGCTGTGGGAAGCCCACAAAGCAATAATCAGAGGCGACCTAATCTCCCTAGCATCCTATAAGAAAAAAACTAAACTAAAAGCACAAAAGGCGCTAACTGACAAGATACTAACCCTTGAACAACAACACAAAAAGGCCCCCTTCAAAAGGCTACTCAGAACGCTTGACAAAACAAGAGCTGAGCTAAAACATTCCCAATTAGAAGAGGTAGAGAGAGCGCTTAAATGGATTAACCAGAGGTTTTACGATAGGGGCAACAAGGCTGACAAGCTCCTAGCGTCAAAACTAAGAGGTATAAAAGGAAGAGCCTAAATCACAAGGATCCGCACCAAAGGTGGTCACACTACCTACGTGGAAAAAGGAATTGCTCAAGAATTTGCAAACTACTACACAGAACTTTATAATCTCCACCCCCCCAACCAAGATCCAGAAGCTGTAGACTCTGCCTCGCAATTTCTGGCGCAATGCAACCTGCCCTCTCTTACTGACGAGGAGCTCACAGCCCTGAACCGCAAAATCACACAGGAGGAACTGACGCAAGCCATAAGCACCCTTAAGATATCCAAAACTCCTGGCCCTGACGGTTTTTCAAACGCTTACTATAAAAAATTCATATCGTCCCTCTCCCCCTACCTAATTGAAATGTTCAACTCCTTCCTAGAAGGAGAACCGATCCCGGGCACAATTTCAGCTGCCAACTTAGCCATTATTCATAAGGAAGGAAGGGACCCGCTACAATGGGGTAACTACAGACCAATCTCCCTGCTTAACACAGACCTGGAACTCTTTAGCAAGATCCTCGCAAACAGGCTAAATCCTATTCTCCCCAGACTAATTCATATAGACCAGGTGGGTTTCGTATCAGGAAGACAGGCCTCTGACAACACCCGTAAAATCATTGATATCATCGACCACGTGCACCTCAATAAACTCCAGGCCATGATCCTTAGCCTAGATGCCGAGAAGGCCTTTGATCGGATCAAATGGTCCTTCCTTGACCAAACAATGATTAAATTCGGCTTCTCAGGCCCTTTCCTCGAGGGTGTCCGAGCATTATACCAGAGCCCCACCGCATACTTAAAACTACCAGGAGGACAATCCAGCCCTATCCACATAAGAAACGGAACCAGGCAGGGTTGCCCCCTCTCCCCTCTGCTTTTCGCAATTTCAATTGAAACACTAGCATCCCAAATTAGAGCCGACCCAAACATCAAAGGTATAACAATCGCCGATAAAAACTATAAGATATCCCTTTTTGCGGATGACGTCATTCTGACCTTAGCTGACCCACACATCTCCCTCCCTAATCTACAGAAACTGTTAGACCAATTCAGTCAGGTCTCAGACTATAAGATAAACATGGACAAATCCGAAGCTCTGAACATATCCCTCCCTGATTCCATTTGGAAGCTTCTACAATTAAACTTCAAATATAAATGGAACTCCACCCATATAAAATACTTCGGGATAAAAATTACTAGATCGTACAACTTGTTGTACAAAACTAACTACCCCCCTCTATTTAGCCAAATCACGAGAGACCTAGACGCTTGGAACATATACCAGATTTCCTGGTTTGGCAGAATTGTCTCCGCCAAAATGAATATCCTTCCCCGCCTATTGTATTACTTCCAAACACTCCCAGTCCCAATCCCCCTAGTCGAATTATGAAATATACAATCACAAATCCTACGTTTCATATGCAAACAACGCAAACCTAGAGTCCCGAGGTCAGTGCTCCTGGCCGCAAAGACAAGAGGTGGACTGGGGGAGCCTGATGTGATCAAATATTACCACGCAGCCCAGCTTAGGCAGGCGGTGGTTTGGAACAATTCTCCGAGTTCGGCCTGCTGGCTGGAAGTAGAGTCTCGCCACGCATCCCCCGTCCCCCTCCCAGTACTATTATGGTCCCCAGAATACAAGGAAAAATCTCCTCTGAAACTAGAGCTCGGGGCGATGAGATGCATGTGGTCTATATGGTCCAAAAATAGAGGGAAATATGGCCTAACTTCATCCCCCTCCCAACTCACCCCCATACTTGGGAACCCAGAATTCCCTCCTGGGTGCTCCCGAGCCCAGTTCGGTCTATTCCAGGACCTAGATATTAGCATGGTTGCGGATCTGTTAGAGAATGACGAAGCTCTGTCCTTCCAGGAGCTCAAAAATAAATTTACAGCCCCCCACCTCCCCATATTCAAATTTCTACAGATAAGGCATTTCCTTAGAGCTCTATCCCCGACCTCGAAATTCCCCCCAATGACCAAATTTTAGTCCCTCTGTCAAGTAAGAGTGTACCAGAAAGGGCTAATTTCAGGAATCTACAGAATGATCGAGAACTCCCTCCCCACACCCACTCATGAATATATGGAAAAATGGTGTGCAGATCTCAACATAACACTAGACCTTGAGGACTGGGAGGACGTTTGGGAAGCAGCCTCCAAAACATCAATTTGCACCGTCACAAAAGAAAACATATACAAAATATTATTTCAGTGGTACCTGACCCCGAGTAGACTGAGCCAGAACTTCCCCGGCGCAATTGACCTGTGCTGGAGAGGATGTGGACAAAAGGGTGACATGGCCCACATTTGGTGGACATGTCCTGAGATCCAGAAGTTCTGGACCAGAATCCAAAGACTCCTGGATGATACCCTAGGCCTGGAGGTTCCCCTGGACCCCCTGACATACGTGCTGGGCAAGCCAATAGAGGATCTCCCAGCCCCCGCGGCCAGGTTGACCTCCGCTATCCTCACAGCGGCGAAATGCTCGGTGGCGGCGGCCTGGAAGCAACTAAAAGCACCCTCGAGGAGGACGGTAGTGAATAGGATAAATACTGTAATGACTATGGAAAAACTAACGGCCATGCTAAAACAAAAAATGCCCCAATTCTATAACACAGGGGAACCCTGGATTAGCCCAGGAACTCTACTCCCCCATTAGGTCCTAATGCATAACTAACCAACTGAAGAGTCGAAAAGGATCGGAGAGAAATCCTACTACCTCCCCCCCCCCTCCTCCCCATCTTCCCCCTCTTCTGTCGCTCCCATCTATCGCCCCACCCTACGTCCCCCCCTCTCTTCGTACTAAAAAAACAAGAAAATGACTTATGGAGACTCCTGATACACCTTACAGTCATGTACCGATGACCTCAATGTTAAATGTGCCACAACGATTGTAACCTCTGTTTGTAACCTCTGTATACATCTCCAATAAAGGAAAAAGTTTAAAAAAAAAAAAAGTGCCAAGAACATCAAAAATGTATTGGCACCAAGTAAGTTAAGGATACTTAAACATGGGGAATCTAGGATTATCACTGATAAAGGGAACTTTAAATGTGGGAGAAAGCGATGCCTTACTTGCAAACATCTGGTCACCACTGGTTCTTGTAAATCACACCACAAACGATTCTATTTATGAAGTTAAGGGATCTATTGATTGTCAATCTTCATTCATCATCTACTTAGTGTCATGTTGGTGCGGCCTACAATATGTGGGTGAAAATCAATGAAACAATTAAGTAATTTGGACTTTATAAGGCTCCGAGGCCCAAGGTCGGTGATTATATAACCCCACCTCAGACCCACAGTCCGGTCCCGGTTTGTGGCGAGCACAACCGTAACAGATGCTAAGTAGCAGACAGGTGCTGCTAATCAGATGCTCGTGATTAATTGATCATCAGCAAGTATGACCACCTCTATAAAAGCCGAAGTTTTAGCAGTTTGCTGGTCTGGAGCATTCAGGTGTGTGTTAACACAATGCCAAGAAGGAAAGACATCAGCAATGATCTTAGAGAAGCAAATGTTGCTGCCCATCAATATGGGAAGGGTTATAGCCATTTCCAAACAATATAAAGTCCATCATTCTACAGTGAAAAAGATTATTCAAAAGTGGAAAACATTCAAGACAATTGCCAATCTTCCCAGGAGTGGACGTCCCTGCAAATTCACCCCAAGGTCGGACCGTGCAATGCTCAGAGAAATTGCAAAAAACCCAAGAGTTACTGTACATGCTGCAACATTTCAGTGACATTTCTGCAGAAAGACTAATGGCCCATCAGAACAATGTATTCACTTTGTCCTCTAATGTTTTTCATACAGCATGTACTGTATATCTATGCATCTGTACTCTTTTTTCATTTTCATAATTTTGTCTTTTACAGTGAAGCAATATTTTTAGTGGGCAAGAGCAGCATAGAAAATGATGAGCAATCTGCAGTAGAAGTTTGGGATAATCTGAAGCAGAAGCATGATATTCCAACCTCAAACTAATAAGAAGCAATTTGGGCTGGACCTCTGGACATGTGAAGTAAAGTCGGTATTGTACATTTTGTTTATGCACATGCCCAGTGATATGCATGGACATTATATTATTTTCAACTCGTAATCCATTTTTTTCTTATTATTGCAGAGTGTATCCAATGATAAGGGACGCTAACAAGATTAAAAGAGTTGACATGCATGGCTTGATAGTAGAGAAAAGTTTGAGGATGTTCTATTTTCTTATGAGACATCAATCTCCCTGGATAGATTTTCCACTATGTCTTTCAGGGGGAAATTTTTTTATCTTTGAAAGCTCAGCTGAAGTTATCAAGGTTCATGTGTGGGGGAAACTCTCTAGACTTGGACAAGGTCTCAGTTATATTTAAAGGTAAGCATGTTCCGGTTTCATTTCATTATGTTACTCATGTTAACTGTAGTACTTGAACTGTATCTGAATGTGAGGAAGCAGTGTGTAAAAGTAATGTGTAAAGCCAGAGCACAACTGAGTCTGAAGAAAAAATTAGGATCAAAGGGCAACTCCCATATAAAAAGATTTATTTAGCTCAAATGGATAACAGATAAAAACACGCACCTACAGTACGTGTTTCGTGCGCAAGCACTTTATCAAGGTTTACCTCATCCCTAAAGCCTTTTTTTCAGGCACTCAAAACCGCCACCAAAAAAAGCACTTTCATCAACAAATGATGATGACAATATCACTACATTAATTGAAGATTTAAAAAAAGGTTTTATGTGGGTACAGTATTGTGTTGCCATGACTGGGGGATCTGCGGGGGGATTCAGGTACTGTGAGTGGAGCAGTGTTGCCCTTACTCAGGTCAGTCTTCTGTTTGCTCAATCCTCAAATGGTGTGTTACTATGTCATTTTTTTACTTGAATGTTTATTTTCACAGGTTTTGATTTGAGCCCTTCCCAACCGCATGTCTTTCCTTGCATTAGGTTTTTCTTCAGATTATACAAAGTACATTATATCCTTTAACACAAGCCATTTAGATCAGCCACAATTTAAATAGGAGCAGTCTACTTCTAATTGTGCAAACACAGCCACAGTAACAACTGAAGTGAGCAATATAAAGGTTGCTATGATCCTTCCCTTGAGACAGGATAAGAAACCGCAGGTGTTTGCTTGCAGGGAAAACATTTTTGCATTCTTTCAGCAACAATGTATAAATCTCGGGGTTTGCATGTGTAACGGTGTTTCCCCCACCCAATCGCAGATAGGGGCCATTACAGGGTGTGTGGTGCATATACCTACTGGCAACAGGAGGGCTGAGTCATCCGTGATGACTTGGGGACACAAGAACAGGCTTCTGGGGTTCATACCCCACATAATACTTAGCAGTGCAGCTCCTCCATCTGCCGTAGGCTCCAGGGAAATGGAGAAGATGTCCCAAGATAGAACTGATTTCTTCTCCCGCCAGTTAGATCACACACCAAGCCAGAGGTATATTGCAAACAGGAATGGTTTATTACAATGGTCTGCAGTAACAGGTATTCAGCAGTCTTCTGCCGGATACAGTCAGTCAGCTCAGCTATCACTGAAAATGGTCCCTGGACCACCACTACAGGCCAAGGGCACCCGCAGCCATCCTAGCTCTTCCCCACCTCCCTAACAGAGGCAGTGGTCCACACTCACTCCTCCCTGTAGGGAAGAGCACATGGGTAGGCCCCAATCTCAGGCTCCCAGTCGTGTGACCTTCCTTCCTCAAGTGGGAAGGAACAACTCCTAACTTTAGGACGGTCCTGTCCTTAAGTACAGCCAGTAGGTGGGCACCCCATTATCCTAGCTACAACAGGATGCACCACCCCCTGCTGTCACTCAAGTGCAGTACCAAAGGTGAAGGGGAAAACTCCATACCAACTACTGGCAACCTCTACGTACCAGTGTTTACTGCCATCCCATTGGGTAGAAGAGTAGTCAGGGTTGGCCCTACTACACTTGACTGTTTTTTTTCTTATAAGAAGGGAGAGAAGAGCTGGCCCGAGCAGAATCAACATCCTTCCTCTTACTCTACATTATGTTGTGTTGTTAATGTTGTTATATTGTTAATGTTTACAAAATTGTTAGTTTTCCATATGTCCTGCTTGATTTTACAAATGTAACAGAAAAGTTAAGACTGTCTTTAGGATGATAATTCAGTGCAACTAAACACTTGAAACAATAGTATGTCCCAATATTTTCTTATTCAGATTATACAAAGTACAGTACTATATACAGGCATACCCCGTTTTACATACACCCGCTTTACGTACACTCGCAAGTACGTACATTTTTTTTTAGTTACACCATACCCCTGTGTACGTACACGTGCTTCGCGAGTACGGACACCAGGGGGCGGCGTGCGTGCGTGCGCACCTCCAATACAGCAACCTCCTTCATTGTGGTCCCTAACTGAGTGGGAGTGCAGGTAAAGGGGAACGGGGAACGGGGCCGGATGGCAGGGGGAAGGGGGAGATCGGGCGCGCCATCAATCAGCTGCTATAGCAGTGATTCCGCCCGCACTGCAGCTCCTGGCTTTTCTCCCTCCGTTCTCCTCCTCCCTCCTCCCTCCTCCCTCCTCCCAGCTCGATCTGACCTGCTGCTGCTGCTGCTGAACGGAACGGAACTTTGCATGTGAGTTACAGGCTACGGGGGAGGAGGAGGTCCTCTTCTACTGCATTCTGTGCTTGTGTCTGAGTGTGTGTGTGTGTGTGTGTGTGTGTGTGTGTGTGTGTGTGTCTGAGTGTGTGTGTGTGTGTATGTGTCTGAGTGTGTGTGTGTGTGTGTGTCTGTCTGAGTGTGTGTGTGTGTATCTGAGTGTGTGTGTGTGTGTGTGTGTGTGTGTGTGTGTGTGTGTGTGTGTGTGTGTGTGTGTGTGTGTGTGTGTCTGAGTGTGTGTGTGTGTCTGTCTGAGTGTGTGTGTGTCTGTGTGTGTGTGTGTCTGAGTGTGTGTGTGTGTGTGTGTGTGTGTTTGTGTGTGTGTGTCTGAGTGTGTGTGTGTGTGTGTCTGTCTGAGTGTGTGTATCTGTCTGAGTGTGTGTGTCTGTCTGAGTGTGTGTGTCTGTCTGAGTGTGTGTGTGTGTGTCTGTCTGAGTGTGTGTGTGTGTGTGTCTGTCTGAGTGTGTGTGTGTGTTTGTCTGAGTGTGTCTGTCTGAGTGTGTGTGCGTGTGTGTCTGTCTGAGTGTGTGTCTGCGTGTGTGTCTGCGTGTGTGTCTGCGTGTGTCTGCGTGTGCGTGACTGAGTGCGTGTGCATGACTGAGTGCGTGTGCGTGACTAAGTGCGTGTGCGTGATTGTGTGACTGAGGGAGTGCGTGAGAGATTGTGTGACTGAGGGAGTGCGTGAGAGATTGTGTGACTGAGGGAGTGCGTGAGAGATTGTGTGACTGAGGGAGTGCGTGAGAGATTGTGTGACTGAGGGAGTGCGTGAGAGATTGTGTGACAGGGAGTGCGTGAGAGATTGTGTGACAGGGAGTGCGTGAGAGATTGTGTGACAGGGAGTGCGTGAGAGATTGTGTGACTGAGGGAGTGCGTGAGAGATTGTGTGACTGAGGGAGTGCGTGAGAGATTGTGTGACTGAGGGAGTGCGTGAGAGATTGTGTGACTGAGGGAGTGCGTGAGAGATTGTGTGACAGGGAGTGCGTGAGAGATTGTGTGACTGAGGGAGTGCGTGCGTGTAAGCCAAGCTGATCAAGAACCTGAGTAAGGGCGTGCGTATAGTGCCGGCGATGCCGCCCAAAAACAAACACATTGCCGCCGCCGCCGCCGCGTGCGCTTATAGTAAGCGCGAGAGCGGCAATGTGACGGAGCGGACTTTGGAAGCCGGGAATATTTGATTTTCAAGGGCTGTCACACCTCATGTGACAGCCCCTGAACAAATCAAATGTCCGGGAGTCTGCGATGCCGCCGCAAAGCGAAATATAACTTTCGCTAGCGGGGATGGGTGATGTCGCCGGTCGCGGGCACTATACGCACGGTCTAAGCAAGCACAGCATTGTAAAACACTGTACAGTACTGTACTGTACTGTTTTCACCAAAGTCACAAAAAATAAGTCCCAAAAATATATCAGTCAGTCAAATAAATGCACCTCACCTTCATGCCCTTTCAGTAAAAATACTGTACAATAGAAGATATGCCCTGTCCTTCATCATTCCTACATATTTTTAAAATAATTTTCCATTCATCCATGTTGTATCTGTCAGCACTTATAAGAAAAATCAGCTGACATTAAAGATTTTATTTGAATAAAGCCTACTGTATTTATTTTGGTTACAAATGCATTATTTACATCAGTTATGCACATATATGATGTTTGCAGTACAGTACATGCATTGTAAAGTGGAAAAAAGGTAGTGCTTCACTTTAAGTACATTTTCACTTTACATACATGCTCCGGTCCCATTGCGTATGTTAAAGCGGGGTATGCCTGTATATCCACATACTGAATTGAGCAAAACAAAAAGCTTGATATGATCCATCCCTTGACACAATGCTCTGTACTGTGATTTCATCATCCCCCCTTCCTTCCCCTTTCTTTCTTTCTTTCTTCTTTTCTGTATTCTGTTTTCATTATCTTAATTTTTTCTTTCTTTCTGTCTCTTTTCTTTTTTCATGTCCTCCTTATTTTTCTTCCTTTTTTCTTCTTTTTTACTATTTCTTCTTAGTAATTATTCTTTTATATAATATTCCTTTTTCTCTCTTTTTTCTTTATTTTTTCTACTCTTTTATTATTTTCTATATTAACTTATTGTTTCTATGTATTAATATTGTGATTGATTGTGGTCTTGTGAATTAAATATACATGACTATGTAAAGTTTATAGCACTTATAGGTGGTCTTTAACAGTGTTATAATTAATTAATTATTTATTATATGTTATTCTATTTATTTGTATTTAATATTATACATATATGTTTACAGATGAGTGTTTACGCACTCTCACTGTTTAACAGTTAATTGCTCCTTCAGTGCTTATTACACATATCACTTGATTATTGTAGTCAATTCGGAGTGACTGTATAAAAGGCCCCCCTATAGGTGTCCTAAACTGCTGCCTGATGAAGCACTTCATTGTGTGAAACACGTCGCGGAGTTCTTTCAGTGCACTCATAGGGATCCAGACTGTCAGCTGTATAGTGCTAGCCTCCCCAAAGAGACTTGAGCCAATTCCATCCGGCTCGTTCGAAGTGAGATGTGTGCTGACAATACAGAGTACAGGCGATTGTGGTGGACTACTGAATACGGGTCCTGCGAGAAGCCGCAACCCGGAAGTGACATCTGTGGTTTGCCGAGCCAGTAGGTCCCAGCGCGCGGGACTGATTTGTGAGCCTCAGCATCCACATCCCCTGCGCCTAACATCTAACTGGACTGGAAACCCATGTACTGGCCTCTACTGGATTTACTATATTTTATATGTAAGTTTTTATTGTTATTACTTCATTTGTAAAATACATTACCTTGACCCTTGGTGCGCTTCTGTGTTTATTTTTGCATTGTTGTCCGGCGTTGGAGTCTTCCCACGCGGTTATCGGTGAAGGAGGGGTGCCTTCATACCACAGCTGCAGCAAGAGGGGAGAGCAGATCTACTTCAAGATCCTTTTTAGGAAGCATGAGCGCGGGTTGACTTTTTCATCAACAGTGCACGTAAACACTTCAAAGAAATAAAAAAAGACAGCGCACAACCAGTACTAATGATAATTTAAATTGTGAATACAGCAGGTGAGTATCACACGTACATCAATAAAATCTTATAACAGCATGTCATGTTATGTGTACATGTTACTACATTAGCATACAGCCACGGATGTTGTTCCTTTGAATAGGTAAGCGGAAAGGTCTTTGATCCCCAACAGCCTTGATCATGACCATCTGATGTTGTGGCACCGACATCTCCTCTGACCGTTGCTGGGACCTGGCGTGTAAAAGTAGGTATATTGATAACGCATTTCATAAAGTTCCTCTACTTCATGAGGGACTTTCCCAAAAATCTTTTGTTCAGATTATACAAAATACAGTTTTATATGTCATGATTCCATTTTACAGTACTCCTCGTAGACCTGTAGGTGGGCACAGAGGAGTCAGATTCAGTCCCAGAACTAGAATAGTCCATGTTGTTGGTTTCATGCAATGTTGTGTGCCATTGTTTTCATGCTTGTTTTGCAGGTTCTTCACTTCAACACCTTCTCCGTCTAGAAAACACATCCAGTGATACAGAACATCGGTATTGTATCATTAAGGTAACAACTGCCTTTTCTGTATTTCTTTGCATTATAGATCTTGTGTGCATGTGCAAAAATTCAATGGAACGAATGTGTGTTACATTGAACATCCATAGAACGTGCATGAACAGCCGTGTAACTCCAGAACAACACAGTCTTTACGTAACGCATATGTTCATTTGTTCATTATCTTACAGGTGGAACTTCACAAGACACAGCAAGGGCAAGTTGATGCAAGATTGGAATTTTTGGGAAATCTTTATTATTTATGCACTTGTATACAGTAATAAATATTGTTAGAAAATATTCACTGATGTAAAGCACAAAAACATAGTGTACTTTAATAAATATGTCATAATTTACAGAGACAACTGGCACATTTCTTAGATAGTATCATACACAACATGCATGACCAGTGGTCGACAAATCCGGTCGCTGGGGGTGACCCACTGGCGATTGGCCCAAGCAGCACACGTGGGGCTGTTTCAATTCTCCAGCTCAAGCTTAAAAAAAAAAAAAACCTCCTCCTCATTGGTGGGATAACAACCAATAACAACATTAAAAATTATTTTTTATTTGATAAGCAATATTACTTACAACAACGAGGCACCGCAATGGGCATATCTTTCGCTCCCTCCCACGCAAACCTTATGGGCTTTTGGGAGCGGACACATATTTTCGGTGACACCAATCCCTACAGGCACAATATTAAGTTTTATAGAAGATATATTGACGACATCTTTCGTTAACCAAATTCAAGAAACACTCTTTTAAGGGCCACAAGTAGTCATCCAGTTTCTACGATTAAAGATATTACAAAAGCCCAGTTCTTGAGAATTAAGAGGATTTGTTCCACAGATGATATGTTTATTGAACAATCCAGAGATTTGTCCCACAGGTTCAAGCAGAGAGGGTATAAATGTGATGACATCCAGAAAGCTTTTAATCATGCATTTATTACACCACGATCAGATATATTAAAGAATATTCATACTAAACCTGGGACAGAATCAAAAGAAAGGACAAATTTAGTGATACTCCATTATTCATTACCCAATATAGTCGCCATTCGAATGATATTAAATCAATAATTCTAAAACATTGGCATATTTTGGGATTAGATCAAACCCTTAGACCTTTTGTTAAGAAACCACCAAAATTTAACTTTAGGAGAGCAAACACCCTCTCCACCTATTTATGAAACTCCAAAGAAACAAACTAAAGGTTTCTGTTCACCAAAAGGATTTTATAAGTGTGGTTTTTGTAGTATTTGTAAATATACTAAATCTATCAAACACATTTCATCTAGAGTGACCAAGGATAAATTAACCATTAACAAATTCATTACGTGTAATACTGATTATGTTATTTATATTCTTTATTGTGGATGTGGTAAAAATTATGTGGGACGCACAATTCGACCGCTTAAAATAAGAATTATGGAGCATCTTATAGCTATAAAAAAGAGAGATCAAAATTTACATGTACAGTATCAAGACACTTTTCCAATTGTCCACAAGGAAAAATTGACCACTTTAAGTTTAGTGGTCTAGAACACATTCCATCATCTATCAGAAAGGGAAATAGACATAACATCTTAAACAAACGTGAGATGCTCTGGATATTCACCCTCAACACCTTGGTCCCATTTGGAATGAATACGGAGTGTGAATTAAAACATTTTTTGATTGATGCCTATGCCCATTTTTCATATATGTGACTATCTTACCAATAGATATCATGTCTAGTCATATTTTCGAACCACCTAATTTATATGTGTCTGGGAATGCATCTAGATAATTACATCCTTAATACAGCTTCCCCCCATATGAATATATATTCCCTTATATTTTTGAATTTATAATTCCATTGTCTTATTACTCTATTGATTCAAATTGCATGAATTAGGGTTAATCATTGTACTACAGTATATAATTACATTATATGATTCCTATATATCTATTCATTTTTGTAATTAAGACAATATGAGATCACTGCCATTGTAACCCATAACTCTGCTTTACTATCATATATATATATATATATATATATATATATATATATATATATATATATATATATATATGGATTAGGTATTAATTTGGTATATAATAAATTTACTTAATATAATTTTCAAATAAGGATTGAGAGTTACAGTATAACTTATGACAATTAAGTACCTCTAGATTTGTTTTTAACAGTATTACTTTATTTGTATATGGTAGATTTTGTTTAGTTTAACTCTATATAATTCTATACACATGTTTATATTTTATTTTATTATTCTTTTTTTCTTGTTTTTTCTTCATTTTATTATTGTATTTCTTTATTTAGGTAATTTATTAAGTTGAAATGTTGTGTATTGTTATTTAGAGTTAAGCTTTTCACTTTGTTTTTTCTTTATATTGTATGTGCCATTTTTAATGTTGTTATTGCATGTGTTCCAGCATTTCTGAGTCTGCTGGTCATCTTGGTTACCCTCCACGTCGTCATGCTGGGAGTATCTCGCTATCTAGTATCGTGAGACTTCAACCAGCTGACTCACGGGGATGGGCCATTAGACGGCTGCGATTACAAATGCCGGCACTTTCACGGAGGAGACTACTCTTTGACAAAGTGCCGTGGGGGCACGAAACACGTCAGAGTGTTCCTTCGTGAGGAACTTTCCTATTTTTGTATGTATTGAAGAACTAATAAATCAGTTTTAAGTGACCCAGCAGCATCAGCTTGTTTTTTTGGTGATTCCACGGCAGCAGTGCATGGTGCTTTTTCCCCCAGCTGGGATCTCTCATTACCTGCATTGATTACTGAGCTGTCCATCTAGACTTCTTCAATCAAGTTTCATTTTGCATGGGATCCAGCTCTAGGGTGTTGTTTATCCATTTTATTGGGAGTTAGGTTGGTCTATCATATGGTCCTCCCTGATTAACCCATTCATCTTTGGCTTACACCCTTATATGAGCTTACATAGGATCATTCACTGGATGGATTATCGTGGAATTTATAAGCATATGATTTAATAGTGATTGCAGCTTGTATCATTTTCCCTGGAGCTCTACTTTGGGAGATTTTTTCAATTCTTCCATTCTTCTATGTCTTTTTAAAATATATTGTAGTCACCCACCCTCTCACACTGTCCCCCTCACCCTGTCACCCCGTCTCACTCATTGTAATACAATAAATAAACTTATGTCAAAAACGAAAGTTGTTCTTAGTTCTTAAAAGGAATTTATTAAAAAAAAATTAAAAGCGGGGCTGAGGGCGGGGTTAGGGGCAGGGCTAGGTGGCGAGTAGATTTTGTGGTTCCACGAGTAGATTTTTGGGTGATTTGTCGACCACTGTGCATGACAATAGAAATATCTAGAGGGATTTAAATTTCACCCGCTCAACCAGGGTGGTAATCACTAGGGTTATAAGTTAATTAATAGCAGCGAAGAAAGAAATGCTTCTCTCCATAGACGATAGATACAGGAATATCCACTCTCTGAATAACCTAGATAGTGAGCCAACTATTCAAATAGTAAGGGTATTGACAGTGGCTAGTATGAGAGATGACGATACGTGTGATACTGATTTTGGGTATTGAAAGTATCCCCTAAAGATTAACTGATAGTAATCTCATTTGAGGTATAATCTAAACTTTAATAATACAAACAAATTAAAATGATGGGAGCGATGTTAAACTCACCATACTACTAGTGATAGGATCCACCATAGAATAAAGGACTGATTCGAGCAAACATAGGTCATAGGGTGGACACATAAGATTATAGAATATGGATAAGGGTAGTCTATGCCTCGCCCGACTGTAAATAAACCTGTACTGTAAGCGGATGTGAACTTGGAAGCTGCTTAGAAAGAGGGTATATAAATAATTCTGACCCATTTACTACTAGACACAGCTCATGTGGGGTGCTTTACTTAATAAGTAGACACTTTGTTAGTCAGGTATATAATGTGTTAGGGATTAAGCAATTCAAAGATAACATAGGTATACAGTCTTATTATCAGATGGTAAATTTACCTGGGATTAGGGTAGCCACCTGACACTTCCTGACACACGTGAGGGTGCTTTGTGAAGCACTCAAGAGAATTGGTGACTAACCCCTAACCTAGATGACAGTCTTTGCCGGAACCTTACTTAGGCTAAGTGTTGAGGTGTGGAGAAAAAATATATGTCAGTGTCCCTCCTTCATAACGGGCGGTTTTGCTTCTCTTGGGGCTAAGGCCATCACCGGAAACTACTCGGCACCTGAAGGTGCTTGTGAAGCACTCAGGAGCGCCGGCGGCTGAACCTGATGCTCCACTAGCAAGTACTTCAGAGTGGTTAGAACGTACACAGACGTACCACGTTCTTGACGTACGACTAATGGCACTTTGTCAAGGGAGATACCACCCCTCTGTAAAGATACATTTTTATACCCAAGGATTGGGGGGGGGGGTGGAGGGAGGAGATGGGAATCAAATTTTAACTCATGATACTGTATTGAGGCTGGGGAGTGATACTGCTGCGGCCAAGTTTATTCGAGCATTTGCCCGTTCTTGGCCGCAGCAGTAGCCTGGCGCGCGCCCGAGAGTGACGGGCGCGCGCCGAAGCAGCGGAAGAGCGCCCTCCGATCGGGGCGCTCTCCCTACCGCTGCCGGGTCCGCCGGGTCCCCCGGAACCCCCTGCCGCTGTCCCCCACATCGCGGGACACCAGGGCTCCCTCGGGGAGCCCCTGGACGCGCGTGCAGGGGGCGAACGCTCCTGAAGACGCGTGACCGCGCGTCTATGACGCGCGGCACGCCGAGGGGCGGCCACTAGCAAGCCGGGAAATCTCCCGGCTTGCGGATCTGGCCGCAGTGTGATAAAGTGTGTCGGTAGTGTACGGTATCAACATGGATGGGAGTTATTCTAAGGTACAACAAGTGCAGGTGTTGTGCTATATAGCACACAGGTCTGCCATAGGGTGATGCACAAGTTACTCCCACATTAAATGGGAATTTAACCCATTAATGTCAACTCAAATGTCCTGTGCTTCATTACTTGCTAAATATACTTATGTTCAAAGGTCAATAGTGGAGCATAAATAGATAATTAAGTGATACAGCCCAGTTAAGTGTGTGCTGTTTGTGACTAATGATACAGATGCTTGGACATATAAAAGCTCTGGTACACCAGTTTAAAGGAAGGGTGAAAATTAGAAGCCCTCAATAATACCTTAAAATAACTCCCATTCATTAGTAACAGAAAATTCTACTGTGTAGCTCCAGGAAGGACTCTGAACATAGAACCAATGCAGTATAATGAAGGAAATAAAGTAGAGCATGTGGAGTTAATGCATAGCCCAATAATGGAGGATATACAACAGGTTAGCAGGAGTGTGTCCACAATATAAAGCGATAACTACACAACCTAGCAAATGTCCAGTGTGGAGCACAATGTACTCACGATAAGCACTGAATCCCTGCGTCCTCCTGGCTTCAGGTACACCAGCTTGGTGACACCCTCCCTCCATGGCGTCTCTCTGATCCGGAAGTCACAGTAGCAAGGTAGAGGATCTGAAAGTCTGCCTCTCCTTAAAGGTACAGTGACTCACCAATGGGTAAAGATAAAAAAACTTTTATTCAGGCTACATAAAATGGATACAATCCATGGATCCGACAAAACGCACCTCCTCTCACGCGTATCGAACAGCTAATGTTCTTTCTCAAGGAGTATGGTGAGGAGAGGGGGGGGGGGGGGTTACTATTTAAACCTCTCCTCCCACAGTCTAACCGGTGTGAAAAACCTGAAGGTAATAATAATAACAAGCAGATTAACTGGAACATGGAAAGACTAATGTTACTGCCAAACAATGTTAAATAGTTGCAGAAAAAAGATACAAAATAACAATATCATTCATATAATGTGAAACCTGGTCAGAACACTAATGATGGCACAATAAAACAGCCCATATTAACAATGTTGCTGTATGTATGGCACTTGGTATATGAGACATAAATTGTCTCTATTAATAAAATGCTCTAACAGAGCGTCCCAGGGGAATATAAAGAATCCCTATAGGACCATGTGATGGATATATATAGTCAAAATTATGGCCATATACTGTAGACATATATGAATGATAATGAACATGCATGATGTAATCTAAGAAATGCAGCATATAAAAAATAAAGATACAACCAGGAAAAAGAAACTAAACATTATATCTAGAGCAGAGATAATATAAAAAAATGTTGTATAATTACATAAATATTTAATCTCAAAGAGCTCTAATTAAAGCCTGCATATCAAAATATGGTACACTATAATTAGCCTTAAGAGCTCATATAGATTAACCCATCATGGGGAGATAAACCCCCCTAGAGGTCAGTATAGATCAAAATCTTGCAAAGAAAGAATATAGATACACAGAGTATCAACCATATGTAAAAGAAACATTACATAAAAAAAGGAGACGATATAGAGGAAACCTTCATAGAAAGAAGTTCATAGAAAGAAATTTTATAGAAAACAATTTAAGTCCCATTCTGTGTTGAGACCTTTAGGAATCAAAGAATCCAATACAAAAATCCAATATGCTTCTCGTTGGTAAAGAGTTTTAGCTCTATCGCCTCCCCGAATATGGGGTTTAACATATTCAATGATCATACATTTGAAATTGTTTAAACTGCCTTTCTGGTAGAGTTGGAAATGATGAGAAACTGGATGTGTGACATCCATGTTAGAAATGTTTCTCATATGTTCGAGCATCCGAATCTTGAATGCTCGAGTAGTTAGCCCTATATACCTCTTATCACAGCCGCAAGTGACCATATAAATTACATGGTCAGTCCGGCATGTGACAAAGGATAAAATACGGTTTAATCTGGGGTTGTTCTGTTTGGAAGAAAAAGTTTTAGTTTTTTGTATGTATTTACAAACTTTACATTTTCCACATGGAAAGCAACCAAGCACTTCTGGAAAGAAGCCTCTAGAGCGTTGGTGATCAAATTGACTCTTAACCAAATTTGGTGACACACTTTTTTAGCTCTCTGCAGGCAGGGTGGGGGAGGAGTCAGAGCCTTGCTGCTGCCTCCTGTCCAATCACCTCCCCTGTCTAAGGCTGAGTCCCCGCTTGCACTGAGCGTGCTCATGCTTGGAGAGCGCTCCAAGCATGACCGCCGGGTGTCCTGCATTTACGTGCGCGTGCGCGGGGGGGGGGGGGGCTTTGCGGGTAGTTGAGTGTGCAGGAAAGTATAATTGTTTTGTTTATCTAAGCGCCGAGCGCAGGTGAGTGTGTGCCCACGCACCAGCGCGTACAGCGTGAGCGGGGACTTACATATATCTATATATGTAAGTAACCGCCGCAAGCACCACCTGCTCAGCGATAGCGGGGACGCAGCCTAAGAGCTAATCTCACTCTTTGTGAATGAGACTGAAAGCTGATTGGCTGAAAAACTTGGCAGGGTGCTAAAAATTCCGGGCCATTACTGATTGGATAACGCCCGGAAATTTAACCAATCAGAGAGCAGGATTGCAATAATGCCCAGAATTTACCAGCTTTAGCCTATAATCAGAGAGCAGGGATATTAATAATGCCCAGAATTTACCAGCTTTAGCCTATAATAATGGAGTATTGGCTAGAAATCAGTCAATCAGCTTTCATCTGAGGGATTACCACCGATTTAGCCTATAATATGTAATTATATACATGCATACATAGTACAATAAATACATAGAATTAATATCAGTACATACAGTACATTGTCCTAATTCTAACCCACATAGGATGATCAAGATAACTTTAGAGGATAATAAATATGAACGATGATTTACTACTCTGTGCTTCCTAAAACATTTCTGACACATTAAACTGCCACAGTGACTTCAATTGAAGTTTCTGTGCAATAATAAAACGAAGTAAGGTAGCACTAGATCTAAACAATTATATGAGTGCTAATCACTAAAGTGAGTGATGTGTACTGTAATACATGGCTGCATACATTTTTGCTATCTTCATCTTTGCTTACGTGCCCCATTGCAGAAACCAAGAGAATAATTAATGCAACAAAAAATAAAAGATAATTATGTTTTTGTCTGCATTCTCAACTCATTAATAACCTTTCTGTATGTTAGCAACTCTAGCCTATAATAATGGAGTATTGGCTAGAAATCAGTCAATCAGCTTTCATCTGAGGGATTACCACCGATTTAGCCTATAATATGTAATTATATACATGCATACATAGTACAATAAATACATAGAATTAATATCAGTACATACAGTACATTGTCCTAATTCTAACCCACATAGGATGATCAAGATAACTTTAGAGGATAATAAATATGAACGATGATTTACTACTCTGTGCTTCCTAAAACATTTCTGACACATTAAACTGCCACAGTGACTTCAATTGAAGTTTCTGTGCAATAATAAAACGAAGTAAGGTAGCACTAGATCTAAACAATTATATGAGTGCTAATCACTAAAGTGAGTGATGTGTAAATAGCCTAATATTCTTTGGTATACAATAATATAGGCGGCTGCCTGTGATATAACTCTGACACCCAGGTCAGAGTTACAAGTGTGTGAAGGAAGTGTTTATATCTCTGGCGCCCAACACATATAAATATACTGTATGCAAAAATAAAGGATATATACAACCAGGACTGGCAGGTAGTACGAATCCAAAGATGTGCTCCAATCGGTGAGGAAATCGTTACATGAAATAAAAACAAACAGAATACATAGCGTAATACTGTGGGGTTAAAACAAAACAAAACAAACATGGACATGATGATAGACAAAACTCAATTGAGTAATGATGCTGTGGTGAACAACAGGTGAACTGATAAAATAAACATTTAACAAAACAACACAAAAATGAGTAACACTATTAGGACAAAATATATCCTATAAGACAAGTCCCACTAACAACTCTGCTGAGGCTGAAAAGCCCACTTACCAAATGGAAAGTGGTAGCAGGCAGTGGATATATTAGAGAGTATCCCCTCTCATCTGTGGCATAACAGCTCCAGGCTCTCTCTCCTCGGCACAGGTGGTGTCCTGATCCCCAGCAGATGCTTTCGGGCAGAGCGCCCCCTCTTCTCGTGAGGCCAGACGGCAAGTGCGAGATCAGCTTGGGCGTAATAGATGGCAGTGGTAGATTCGCCGTGAAACAGCCAAATGGAGCTTGCAGATGGTTACAGCAGATTCGCTACGCAACAGCCAGTAGAAGGGATGAGGTATTAGGTCAGCAGTGGAGTCAGCGGGACCACCCAACGCGTTTAGAAAGACGCAGCTTTCTTCCTCAGGGGTATAAGGATAATGTCTCGGTGTGTCCATATATATACTACATGAATTAAAAGATGCAGTGCACCTGATTACAGTCCTGGGCATGCGCAGGTGGTGACTACTTTTGCATATATTTATATGTCTTGGCGCCAGAGATATAAACACTTCTGTGCAATAATGCCTCAATCCCCACTATTGTAGTTTCATTTAAAAAAGTATATCTAAATGTTTACATTCAGACCAACTATACAATATACTGTGGTCAATTTACATGGGAATCACTATACAATATCTACTGTAATACATGGCTGCATACATTTTTGCTATCTTCATCTTTGCTTACGTGCCCCATTGCAGAAACCAAGAGAATAATTAATGCAACAAAAAATAAAAGATAATTATGTTTTTGTCTGCATTCTCAACTCATTAATAACCTTTCTGTATGTTAGCAAAACAAAATCTGGACAGACTACAAGTGTAACAGTCACAAAATCAGTGCTGCTTCTTAAAAAAAAAGCACGTGTTTATAGAAGAAACAATACTTTTTAAGTAATTAATCAATCCAAGAGAAAAATGACAGTAATTTGCAAATTATTGCCCAAACTCACAAGAATATAACAGCAGGACCTAATATTATTTGCAATACATATAATTGCTGCAGATTATTATAATCACCAGCCACTATATTTTAAAGATCCAGATCACTCTATTAAAGAGAGCACCCACTAAATCCAGTGCATTATGCCTTTTTGTAAACAAAAAGATTTATTGCTTTTAATTAACATCTTAATTGCTGGATAGCTTTGCTGGATAGCTTTAGATTTTATATATTTATATAGCGGTGGCTGGTCCAGCTAGCTCTCTGCCTACACTGTCATGTAGGTTCTGGTAAGACACCGACAGTGACAGGCTGTCTAATTGGGTTTTCCCCTCCTCATGCTGACTTCCTGAGTGATGGTGCATATACTGGGCCCTCCATCTTTGAGCCGCAGGAAGGAAGTGCCTAAATTATAGTTTGAAGTTCAGCCCCTTAGAGGTGAGAATAAAGACAAAAAAAGGAGTGTGCTCAGGACCGTGACAAAGTGATAGGTTATACATATAACGCTAAGGTGAATACCATACTGTGATATAAATCAAAACAATAAATTAAAGTGCTGTGTTTAACCAAAAATATTTAAAACCTGTTACTAGGTATAGGATGGAGGTATGCTGCTGTAATCCGTGGACTGGCTCCATAAACCACACGTGCTAGATAGAAACAAAAGAAAAAACAGCGCAAGACCTCATAGTGTAGTATAAAAATATTATATATAGTGTTTGACAGCAGGTGAATATCTCACGTACATCAATTCAGATTTTAGAAACCATGGCATGTTATGGACATGTTACCAGTCTGCTACCGCAACAGCACACAACAATCCGATCGATCGAGGGAGTGGATCCTTCTCTCACACACGATATCGTCTCAGCCAGTGTGTAGGTCGCGGGTTGCAGGTAAGGTGTTGGCTTCAATCACGAAGCGTTCTCTTCCTCGTTGGATGTATGTATCTGGTATGCAGCAGACTACTGATGACGTCACCAGAGTTCCGTCGCATGTATAACCGGGAGGGACTGGATAGAAAAAGTCCGTGAGGAATCTAGCCTCTCGCATAGACTTCAATGTCCATATAGTTTACAATCAAAGTAACACTGGAACGCGCCTTCCAATGCGTTTCGTCATAGAGTGACTTCGTCAGGGATAATATCTGAGGCTATCATTGGTGGTTACTTTTAGCTAAAAACCTCTCCTGATTGGCCGTTGGAAATTTAGAGACAGCCCATACTTTTAATTCATTAAGGATATACCTCAACTCTGCCTACAGAAAAAAAGGGGGAAGGGTATTCTATGAATAGGGAGGTTAAAATACAATAATTTTAATTAACTAAGCATAACAATTTTATACACATAATTAAAAAGTGAGAAAATAAAACATATCTATAAAATAGAAGAAAACATGTGTTAATAACATTAAAAATATTGATAAAAATAAAATAAACATAAATGGTATAAATATAGAGATGGCAGACATATAGGATACATATGTACCAATAATATTGTGTGGAACGAAAATTATCCAACTGTGTAGATAGTACCAATACTATATTAAGTATATGGTTTAGTTGTGTATTAAAAATTAAAGATTAAAATTAAATAGGAATTAAGAAGAACTGGAGATAAAATAAAAGCTTTAAAGTGGCATTAAGCTCATTTCAACGTGTATATTGATGAAACATATTGGGGATTATATTATAGAGACCAAATATCTATCTCCTCATTTAATCCCAGAGGTGCCATGGTTTGCATTTTATAGATCCATAGGCTCTCTTGTTTAGATAATGTTTTTTCCCTATCCCCTCCTTGTCTTCCAACCGGTATAGTTCGGATACCAATATATTGGAGCAATGTAGAGTCACAATTGTGTCTCCTCTTAAAATGTCTGGGTACACTATTGTATTGTATTGTATTGTATGTCTTTATTTATATAGCGCCATAAATGTACATAGCGCTTCACAGTAGTAATACATATCATATAAATAACAAATAATATAAATAACAGATCATGGGATAAGTGCTTCAGACATACTGTAAAAGTAACATTAAGGAAGGAGTCCCTGCTATGTTTGTCTAACCCATGTCTAATATTCCTAGCGTGTTCCAGAATTCTGGTTTTAAGATATCTTTTTGTACGTCCAATGTACTGGTATCCACAGGGACATTGGAGGAGATAGATCACATGAGTGGTTTTGCAGGATATACAGTCCTTCACCACAAATTTCTCTTTTGTAGTAAAGGAGATAAAAGTCTTACGTTCTGGGTTAAGCATGCTGCACGCCTTACACTTCCCACAGCAGAAATTCCCAGATGGTTTTTTCGATGGTAACCATGATATCTCAGTTGTCTTAGGTACCGGTAATCCAATATCACTGGGAGCCAGAAAGTGTTTTAAATTTTTGGCCTTACGATATATAAAACTTGGTTGTGGCTGTAAGGAAGGACCAGAATGGGATCATTACAAAGAATGTTCCAATTTTTCTTGATGACTTTTTGAATACTGCTGGTGGCCGAATTGAACTCCGTAATAAAAGGAACCTTAATTTTGTTGTCATTATTAACATCAATGAATTTTTCCTTCTTAGATTGTATCAATAAGGAGTCCCTTTCCATACCATCAACCCTATTCAAAGATTCAACCAACAAGGATCTATCATACCCACGTTTAATACATTTTTCAAACATGCTTTTTGACTGAGTATTAAAGTCTTCTTGGAAACTACAGTTACGTTTTAGTCGCATAAATTGACCTGTAGGTATGTTATTGATCCAAGATTTTTTATGATTGCTTGACGATAAAAGTAAGCTATTGGTGTCTACTTTTTTGAAAAAAGTTTTGGTAATTATTGGAAGGTCAACTCTTGCTTCCAAACTCAAACCTAAAAAGTCTATTTTATTACTATTATGATTTGAGGTGAATTTGAGATTGAAACTATTTTGGTTCAGATATAACTCAAATTGCTTCAAAGTGTCCTCGTCACCATCCCAGATGCAAAGCACATCATCGATATATCTGCGCCAAATGATAACTTGACTGGCGAAAGGATTATTATTCCAGATATATTGATGTTCCCATACCCCCATGTATATGTTGGCATAACTGGGGGCAAAGCGTGTACCCATAGCTGTGCCGCATAACTGGATAAAAAACTGGTCCATGAATAAAAAATAATTATGTGATAATATAAATTCTATTGCATTAACAATGAATAAGCCATTGGATGGATGTAGCTCTGTTTCTCCTTTCAATGTATTAAACACCGCCTCTATGCCATTTTTATGGGGAATACATGTATAGAGTGATTGTACATCAAATGTAGCCAATATATAATTTTCTTGCCATTTAACAGTCTTTAGTAAGTTCAAAACCATAGTAGTGTCCTTTATATAAGAAGGCAATTTTTGGACATATCTCTGTAGAACAAAGTCTACATATTGGGATAGGTTTGATGTTAGTGAACCGATGCCAGAAATTATGGGTCTTTCCGGCGGGTTTTCTAGACTTTTGTGGATTTTTGGGGGGTGATAATATATAGGTATATGAGGACATTCCATATATAGAAATTGGAATTCCAATTTATTCAAGACTGTCGACACCATAGCATCATCAAGCAATATTTTAAGTTCTCTTAAGAACTGACTTGTGGGATCTTGACCCAATTTGCCAGATGATAAAGAGTCACTTAATATACGTATTGCTTCATACTCATAATCTTTTCTGTCTTGGAGGACAATTCCTCCTCCCTTGTCTGCTTGGCGTATAATCAATTCCTTGTTATCCAGAAATTTCTTTAAAGCTAAATACTCCTCATGTTTCAAATTGTGTTTCACATCAGTTTTTTTATAGTTCTTAACTAATGATGAAAATTCATTATTTACCACGTTGAAGAATGAGTCAATAAAACTCCCTTTACTTTGTGCAGGGTAGAATCTAGAGGGTGGTTTAAAACTCGTATGTTGACATGTCATCTGATCTTCCTCTTCAGTGGGTGAATCTGCATTTTGTTCATCACACAGGGGATCTAGTCCCATCTCCTTTTTTAAAAAGTGTCTTTTGAGTGTTAAATTTCGTGTGAACTTGTGTAGGTCAGTAAACAACTGAAACCCATTAGGACCACATGTTTTTGAAAATGAAAGACCCTTATTTAGAACTTGTTCCTGATCTTTGGTCAGGATAACTGAAGACAAATTAAAAATCCCTCCAGTAGATTCTGTTATTATACCCTCTCCTGTTCTCTTCTTTTTGATAGCTTGGGATCTCCACCCTCTCCCCCCCCCCCCACTCGTCCCTCTTCGGGTGAGCGATGTCTTTTCAAGTTCCTGGGTGACTCTAAAGTTCGTTTTTCTTTCCCCCTCTCCCCGTTCTCTTTTGGCCCCAAATACCTGTTTTTTAGTGCCTCTAGAAAAAGGGAACGTTCTGGTGTTTGGCGGTCAGAGTCCAGTCTAGGGGGCGTTGTTTCCCTTCTACGTTCCTGATGCCTATTTTTATGGTGATCCTGATATCCATTTTTATGATAGGTCTCTTTATTACTTTTTTCAGTTGTGGAGTAAGATCTATCTCTACTTTGTTGATAATAATTTATCTGATGTTCCTTGTTCTCTTTTTTATGGTATCTATAGGGTTTCCCTTTGTACCATTTAGTCCATTCCCCTTAGCCTCTCCAACTGTCCTTACGATAACCACCAAATTTGTTTTTTTGATGGTTTCCCTCATATTGCTTTTTTGAGGGATTTTGGCCCGGGGTACTGGCTTTTTTTTCCTTCTCAAATTTAGCCCAATCTTTCTGTCTGCCATTGTCATAATCATGTTTATCACGATAATTTTTTTTTTGTTTAATTAACATAAGTTCTTCTGTAGTAGATTCTAACGTCATTTTTAGTTCACATTCTAACTTAGTACAATCCTCAGATATTACTAGCAGTTCCAGGGTTTTGATTGTACCCACTATTTATTTTTCTAATAGAGCTATAGTAGTGCTCCGTTCATAAATGATCAACTTCATTAATTCATTGGAACAGTCGTCACAGATTCTGTCCCACTCCTTAATGAAGTGATCATTGTCTTTCCCAAAAGTGGGATTTTTAGGTATATGTAACCCATGTGGTACACGACCATATTTTATACAGGCAAACCCCGGTTTAAGAACACTCACTTTAAGTACACTCACGAGTAAGTACATATCGCTCAATAGGCAAACGGCAGCTCACGCATGCGCCTGTCAGCACGTTCTGAACAGGAATACCAGCTCCTTACCTGTACCGAAGCTGTGCGCAAGCGGGGAGACTATAGAGCCTATTACACATGTGTTATTTACATCAGTTATGCCCGTATATGACGATTGCAGTACAGTTCATGCATCGATAAGTGGAAAAAGGGAGTGCTTCACTTTAAGTACATTTTCGCTTTACATACATGCTCTGGTCCCATTGCGTATGTTAATGCGGGGTATGCCTGTATATCTCTGTAGTGTATTACATTCTAACCACTGTTTTGTTTCAGTTACCAGTAGTTTCTCCAAATTTATGAAGATAACTTCAGCTGAAACATTATGAGGTTCATTCACCTCAAATACACTAGGCTCTTTTGTGAACATAGAGTCAAAAAGGGCTGCCCTCTTTTCCCTACAGTTGGATAATGTCCAAGCCATACTTATACAGTGCGGTTATAAACACAAACTGTCATAAATGTCCCGTGCAGCAATAGTGAGCAAGTGATTATAAAGACAAAAAAAGGAGTGCGCTCAGGACCGTGACAAAGTGATAGGTTATACATATAACACTAAGGTGAATACCATACTGTGATATAAATGAAAACAATAAATTAAAGTGCTGTGTTTAACCAAAAATATTTAAAACCTGTTACTAGGTATAGGATGGAGGTATGCTGCTGTAATCCGTGGACTGGCTCCACAAACCACACGTGCTAGATAGAAACAAAAGAAAAAACAGCGCAAGACCTCATAGTGTAGTATAAAAATATTATATATAGTGTTTGACAGCAGGTGAGTATCTCACGTACATCAATTCAGATTTTAGAAAGCATGGCATGTTATGGACATGTTACCAGTCTGCTACCGCAACAGCACACGACAATCCGATCGATCGAGGGAGTGGATCCTTCTCTCACACACGATATCGTCTCAGCCAGTGTGTAGGTCGCGGGTTGCAGGTAAGGTGTTGGCTTCAATCACGAAGTGTTCGCTTTCTCATTGGATGTATGTATTCAGTATGCAGCAGACTACTGATGATGTCACCAGAGTTCCGTCGCATGTATAAACGGGAGGGACTGGATAGAAAAAGTCCGTGAGGAATCTAGCCTCTTGCATAGACTTCAATGTCCATATAGTTTACAATCAAAGTAACACTGGAACGCGCCTTCCAACGCGTTTCGTCATAGAGTGACATCATCAGGGAATATCTGAGGCTCTCATTGGTGGTTACTTATAGCTTAAAACCTCTCCTGATTGGCTGTGGAAATTTAGAGACAGCCCATACTTTTAATTGATTAAGGATATACCTAAGCTCTGCCTACAGAAAAAAAGGGGGAAGGGTATTCTATGAATAGGGAGGTTAAAATACAATAATTTTAATTAACTAAGCATAACAATTTTATACACATAATTAAAAAATGAGAAAATAAAACATATCTATAACATAGAAGAAAACATGTGTTAATAACATTACAAATATTGATAAAAATAAAATAAACATAAATGGTATAAATATAGAGATGGCAGATGTATAGGATACATACAGTATGTACCAATAATATTGTGTGGAACGAAAATTATCCAACTGTGTAGATAGTACCAATACTATATCAAGTTTATGGTTTAGTTGTGTATTAAAAATTAAAGATTAAAATTAAATAGGAATTAAGAAGAACTGGAGATAAAATAAAAGCTTTAAAGTGGCATTAAGCTCATTTCAACGTGTATATTGATGAAACATATTGGGGATTATATTATAGAGACCAAATATCTATCTCCTCATTTAATCCCAGAGGTGCCATGGTTTGCATTTTATAGATCCATAGGCTCTCTTGTTTAGATAATGTTTTTTCCCTATCCCTTCCTCGTCTTCCAACCGGTATAGTTTGGATGCCAATATATTGGAGCAATGTAGAGTCACAATTTTGTCTTCTTTTAAAATGTCTGGGTACACTATGTTTGTCTAACCCATGTCTAATATTCCTAGCGTGTTCCAGAATTCTGGTTTTAAGACATCTTTTTGTGTGAGATACTCATCTGCTGTCAAACACTATATATAATATTTTTATACTACACTATGAGGTCTTGCGCTGTTTTTTCTTTTGTTTCTACCTTAGAGGTGAGACCTTCAGTTCTAGCCTACCCCTACGTGGAGTAGGAGCTCTCAGCTCTTGTCTTGGCTGGGAGAGAGAAACATGTGCTCAGTCCTTTATTGGCTGAGGCACTAACCTAATCCAGAGAAGCCTCACTATCACCAGCAGGCCAATACCATCCAGAAGCTAGGGATCTACCGCATCAACTAAAGCATTCACTGTAGCAACATCGCAGTGGCTGCTATAATAAAGATCATCCTCATTTATACTTCTGGCTCCGATGCAGTCTGTGTGGATGGAGTATTGTGAATAAGGAACGTCATAGCGGGGACCCCCTTCATCCTGCTAAAGCCCCCTATGTCTGGAAGCGCTGTCACCAAGAAGAAAAACCAGAGGACTCCCTAAAAGTCTGCCTGTCTTCACGCACACCATCGCAGGTACCTCAGCTCTCCTGTGGCCAACAGGTAACAGCACCACACCTAGCAATAGCCATGACTAAATCTCCCAGAGGGAGGGGGGGTGGGGGATATGTGCAGCATGTAAATAAAGTCTTTTTAAGGCTGAGGCTTTTTTGTGGGTTCTGTTCTGTGACACTTCTATTATTATTATTATTGTCTTGTATTACTCCATTAGTGTTATTTATAAATGTGTTGTTGGCACATACTGTAATTTCCAGTGCCTCATACTGTATGTTTGTGAAATAACCTTCTTTTTCTAGCATGTGTTGTACAGTATGCTCATTCAGACATACAGTATGAGTTAATGAAAAACAAAGTGTAAAAATGTGAAAATGCAACTCTAAAACCCTATAGAGAATGGTTCCAGACGTTCTTCCAAGTGTAAACTATTCAAAACATGGGAAGAGCATAGTTGAAACCATAAAAAGATGAAATGCAATATAAAGTGTAATACATTTGTAATTGTGTTTCCCACACCTGATGGAAAATCCCCCTGTTACCAGGTGTAGGGTGCATGCTACCTGTTGGCTCACAGAATGCTGAGTTGTCCGCTGATGGTTGTGGGGACTGCAGGACAGGCTTCTGAGGTATATACCTGACATTTATTCCATGGTACACAGCGCCTCCATCTGCCGTCAGCTCAAGATGTATGGAGACAATCTCTTACGGTAGAAACGGTTACCTTTCCCCCCAGTAAGATCACAATCCAGGCAGGAGGTATATTCAACTGGAGCCAGCTTTATTCTTCTAGACATTCACAGTATCAAGGCAGTCCCTGACAATACAGTCACTGTTCTGGTCTCCAGACTTAGTATGGTCCCTGGACCTTCACTACAGGTCAAGGGCCCCCGTAGCAGTCCCTGCTTTTCTCTAGCCCTCTAGCAGGACCAGGGTAAAAAGTGATCACTCACTCTTCTCCTTAGTGAAGAGGACCAGTCCCTGCCAGTGCACAGTAGTCCAGGGTGATACCTGGTATCTCTCACGGTAGAGACACACTAATGAATTTGGTGTTGCAACTCCCTTAAGAACAGTGGGGGGAAGGTACTAGGTGTGAACCCATGATTGGGCAGAACACAGACCTAGCCACACCTACTCCTCTGTCACTCACGGAAAGCTGCCTCTGTGGGGAAAACCCATAATTGGTACTGCCACTGCCAGCTCTTACCAGGACTTGCATGCCAGCGACGGCAGACTAGTAGCCACACAGGCATGGCTACGCATTCTTAATTAGGTAAGTGGTAAGAGAAAGACGAGTCTTATACACTCACTTATCCCAAATGGGATATAGGCATATCAAGAAATTGAATTGTAACTTCAATTTCAGCTCATGTGCAAATTATCCACTTTGCAACTATGGTGGTGACGGAAGACCTTCTGAATAAATAATTTTCTACTTGTACACTATTGGCAAGTGACGAAGGGGGCTACTTTAACACTAAAAAAAAAATCACCGTAGTGTACAAAAGTATATCTGGTTATCTAAGTAACGAAAGTGCTGCGCAGCTTAAGCATTAAACAACGAGGCGGGTATTTAAGTAATTATTGTCCTTTAATGCCATTTTCTGAGGGGATTTTTAATATTATAGGCAAATTGTATTCTTCTTTTAATAGTGATATTGATTTTTATAAACATGATATTCTAAATTTTCTTTTGTGCACACACACACACACACACACACACACACACACACACACACACACACACACACACACACACACACACACACACACACACACACACACACACACACACACACACACACACACTTCATTCATCTCTAAACACACAAACAAACTACAGCCCTCCTTTTGTACACATGTTGCAGCCCCCTCTAACACACAAACACAAAAACACAGCAGCCCCCCATCTATACACACAAACACACACAGCCTGCAGCCCTTCCTATATACATGTAGCCCTTTTACACCCACCCTAAGTGAGATTGGGGTGGTTATGCTTTCTCCACTTCTAGGTGCATTGTGCTGTGACCTGTAGGTAAACAGGAGGGCTGAGTGCTCCGTGATGGTGTGGGGAGAGCCAGAACAGTGGTGCAGGTTACCTTTATTCTTCAGTGGTGCAGCGCCTCCAGTCAGCACAGATTCTCTGCAGGGGCAGGGCATGTTACATGCTGAAACCTTGTTCTTCTTCACAGTAGCAGACAGGAATTACACTGTTTCTGATACGACTGGCTTTACTGCAGGCAGATGATAATCATACAGCAAGCAGAGATGTATTCCTTTTCTCTCTTTTCTCCCATGCTGGTCAGAGCCCTGACTCAGGCATTTGGTCCTGTCAGGGCGTGCTCACCACAAATGAGACGGGACCGCGGTGCTGAGGTGGGATAGGATATAACGCCACCCACAGCCACTAGGGCACGTCTTGAGAGTAGAGTGGTCTGGGAGTCCGGATCGGGGCAGGAGAGGTACGGATGGTAGAGGGTGCTGTTTGCCAAGTCCGGGGTTAGAGAGAAGGACGTAATCATTTACTGTTTGCCAGGATCGGGATGCCAGAGGTGCGGAGAGTCGTGTTGCCGTATGCCGAGTTCGGGATGCCAGAGGTGCGGGTAGATGTAGCGGGAGCCGGTTCGGTACACAAGGAAGACTGCAAAACAAGACAGGACAAGACAGGACTAGGGAGGCAGAGAGTGATGAGAACAACTGGTTCTATGCTCAGCCAACGAGTCCGTGACACTGTAAGGTATATATAGGAGAGAGGGTCCAATGGCAGCGCAGCAAGGTGGGGGTGTGTGGAAGGGCCAGGCTATGGCAGGGATAGGTCCAGCATGAGTCCCAGGGGAGGAGCCATAAAGCCCAGTAGTCAGACTGCATTTGATTGCAGCAATGGTTTGAGGTGCTGTGCTCCGTGTGGCCGTGCCTCCGTGTAGCTGTGCTTGCGGGCGCGTGACCGAGCGTAGCCGCCGGCCCAAGAGTAGAAGAGGAGTCTTGGCGTGCGCGCGCGCGCGCCCACGTGGAGCTGTGATTGGCGTTCCGGAGAGATGTTGCCTGCGTGCCGCGGGGGGACCCGTCAGAGCTGCAGGTGAGTGAGGAGCACGCCGAGGGTGGCGTGACTCCCAGACCCTTACAGGTCCCTTTCAGGCCTGTTACCCTTTCCTTCCATCCCCTGGTGGGATGGAGGAAGAAGTTCCTCGCTCCCCAAGTGGAGGAAGATCAACCAGGATCAACAGAACTCTTCTAGAACTAACTGAATTTAGGAGAGTGCCAGATTTTATAACCTGAGATTGGGGGTTGGAACCCTGCCCCATATCAGA